>NW_027279046.1:0-192303 GCF_046629955.1 Centroberyx affinis | reverse complement strand
TTGATGGTAAAGCACTGAAACTCTGAAACTGGATTTTTTACAGCACAGTATGCATTTCATTTTAATAGGTGAGTCCACTTTTACCATGTGATATGACTGTGTGCTGAATGTTGAAAGTAGTGTTGTCTACTGTAACAGTTTTTAAGCTGCAAAACAAATCAGTGAGGACATTAAAATTTTCTATTCTATTCTATTCCTTCACATACAGTGGAAGACATCCTGTGTTCGTACAGCAAAGCAATGCTTTCTTGAATGATGAACCAACTTAGTATACTGTTACATAAACCCTAATATCTGTCAACCAACTAAGGCCCAGACCATTCCTTGTAACTTCCAATTTTCCAACTTTTCCAACTTTGATTTTTACAAATAATTCCTCTTGGGGCTTGTGACTGAAAATGACAGTTCAGCGAGGATGGATGTGAACTTCTACAGTGGCTTCATCTGTTCCAGCCCCTTGAAATCCTCCACATCAAATATGAAAAATGTGAAACCAAACCTGACCTAATAAAAATGTGACATCTGAATTAATGTGTGATTTAACCGGACAGTACATCAGCATGAGCTATAGGACGTAGAGCAGAGACTCCAGGCTGAAAGACCTACAGGTGAATTACCTTTTTTTTCAGGTAGTTTCATATGAGGAAATGTGTGTTTCCTCTGGACCAGTACAACTCATCTAATACCGTCTGCCCTCACGGCCCCATTTAGATGATTGGGTCTGGGCTTCTCATCCAGCTGGCGGTGTGATTTAAAGGGATTTCTTTTGTTCAGGTGCTTACCAATCAGATGGATCTGTGTGTAATGAGCAACACCTGTGTTTTGGTGTTTTTTTTACAGCCAGGAGGGAACAAAGTTGTGGAGTAAAAAAAAAAAAAAAAAAAAACAGTCAGCTCCAAACACTAAAGAGACACTGGCCCTCATTTATGAAACGAACGTACGACAGAAAACTGGGCGTACGGTCATTTCCACGCAAAGCTCGGCATTTATCAATTTGGACGTGAGCGGAGGCTACGATCAAATCTCACGTCAAGTCTCAACTCGTGTAGCAAGTTCTGGAGTCAGCGTGGACTTGCGGTGCAGCAGAGTAAATCTGGCTGAGTCGGAGAACTGTTAGGATTAGACCATATAGTATTCTGACTGGCATCTAAGCATATGCAGCCACATATTCATCACTTAAAAATATGTAGCCTATGGCAAAATATTATATTTTGTAAAGGCCTACATCGACTGTGTGTCATATAGCCTATCCCTAACATAAATAGGTATTTTCAAATTGTTTGCAATTAACGGGGTTAACAGTTTTCTGGTGTAAGATTAATTTCTCTTTCATTTTGAGATAGCCTACTTATTTGAGGTCTGACCATTTTTTCTTCACCTAAATGTAAAGAATTGCGATACAAGCTATTATATTAGGCTACTATTATATATATATATAGGCTATACATATCACGGATGTATAAATTAAATATTCAAACCTCAGCTGGAATGTCGACGGCAACGCTGTTGACCGCAGCAGTGATTTCTTTCCATGCTGCATTTTTCCGACTTCTTTTGATGCCACTTTTCAGGCCAAAGAGAACTAATTGGGTCAATTGGACTTTAGACGTTAGAGTTTCTATTTGGAGGTCGGAGAAGTTTCTCTTCTTGGACGTATTACGCTGCTCCATGTGGTAAACTCTGGGGGCGAGGCCTCTAAACCGAGAATATTTAGGGGCGTGATATTTAAATGAGGATTGTTTTCAGCCTCCACATTTATCAACGCCCGATCATTCTTACGCTGTGACCGGCGAGATACGAACGTTTCATGAATCACACGTGAACCCTGTCCTGAGATGATTTCTGCGCTGGTTTCTACGTTAGATTGATAAATGAGGGCCACTGTGCTTGGAAATGTCAGGTTATGGAAGAAAAGGAAATCTTTCTGTAATTTTTTTTTAAAAAGTGGCAATAAGTTTTACAATAACTACTCAAAACTCGCTTTCCCTCCCTCAGACTTTCTCACACTTTAACGCTTGATATGTTTTTGATCTGGTGTTCAGACATGAGAGTGTTGGAGCTGACGCAGAGCCGCTGCCTTCGGTGTTGCTGTGTCTTATCTGCCGGTCCGTTCTTTTCCCGCTTACAGTCTATTTTTTCCAGATCCACTTTCATTTTGGTGTGTGTGTGTGTGTGTGTGTGTGGGTATGACTTAAGTCACTTTCAGGGACACACACCAGACTTAAGACCAGTTGACTGGGGAAGGCTTGTGCAATTGGGGACAAAAGCCGTGTCCCCGATTGGTAAAAAGCTGATTTTTGGGTCAGTGGTTAAGATTAGGGTAAGGGTTAGGTTTAGGCAAGTAGTGGTTATGGTTATGGTTAGGGTAAGTCTCCAGGAAATGAATGTAAGTCTATGTAAATACCCCAAAAGTGACATAAGTAAGACTGTGTGTGTGTGTGTGTGTGTGTGTATGTGTGTGCGCACATGCATGTCTGTCTGTCTGTCTATTCACAATAAAGAAATAGAAAATCAATATATTATATGATCTCAGTTTCACAATTGAAAGCAATGAATGAATGATAATGGGCTGTATTTTCCTACCTATTTTTTCCTCTGGGTTTGATTGCTTTAGCGTAGTTTCTATCTTGTCAGCTTTACATACTGTATATATATATATATATATAGTTAACCTCTTTATTGTGCCAGGAGTTCGGTTTCCTGATTGAAGAAGAAATGAAAAAAAAATGTGAACAGGGGGAGACTAAATATAAGTAAATAAATATAAACGCTGCTGCTGGACGTTTACATCCACGACCTGAACGTGACGTGAAATTTGTTTTCCTTATTAACCTTATTCCTTATTTATTTACGTGTTTATTCCAGTGTTGCTTGTTTACAGATTTGTGCTCTGCCTGAAGTGACAGTGGTGGCCATGCAGGTTGAACCATGAACACCCACGAGTGTAAAGAAATGATCTGCCGTTGTCTTGGTCACAGCGAACACTGCGACTGATTTGTGGCTGACACATTTTGGAAGGCATTTAAAAAAAAAAAAAAAAAGAAATCCATGAGGGAAACATCAGAAAATATCCTGCCTGTGTGGATTTTGCCCTCCCATGTCTGTCTCCATAGCACCCAGCAGACAAAGGAACAATAGACCAGCCACAACAAATTTTGATGAAGCCTAAATGTTTGGCAACACCCGGGGACGTCCACACATATTTTCCGAGTGACGATTTGTCATTTAATCAGCCGGCGCACAATACCGTCCGGATAGCCATCCTCCCCCTTGCCTACGCCATCCATCACAACAATATGCCACCAGTATTGTATATCCATAATCATTCTCTGCTCCCAAATAGCTTTTGGATGACAGGAAGACAATAAGCCTCCTCTCTCCTGTGCCTCTCTCCCCCGCTCTGTCTCTCTCTCTCCCCCGCTCTCTCTCCACACCCCGGGCGAGCGAAAGGTTGGCCCGCTGTTCGCCCGGTTGGACTCTCTGGTAGATGAGTGTGTTTCCTGTTGCCATTTAAGAGGCCATCTATTATGGAGATGTCAGGCTGCGGCGGGTCGGGGCCCCCCGCCAAGAAGCTCCAGCAGGCGGACAGAAGTGAACTTTGTCGCATGTCTTCCTCTCCCTCTGCCTCCCATCGCTCCTGTCACACCCCAGCTTCCCATCCCATAAAGCAGAACTGACATGAAAACAACCTTTAATAACAGAAGTGACCTTTTCCAGGGGAGTGTGTGTGTGTGTGTGTGTGTGTGTGTGTGTGTGTGTGTGTGTGTGTGTGTGTGTGTGTGTGCAGGGTGGGGGTTGTCACTTGCAAGGATCATGAGCTCAAGTTGCTCTTCAAAATTGCCTACATGATGTTGGAGGGAAAGTTAACTGAGAAACCAAAGAAGGATAAAGACTAGTCGGCACCAGGAGGATGACTCAGCCGCCTTCATTCAGATTTCACAGTGTTACCATGTGTTATCTTCACACACCTTGCATTTTGCTGATGAAGGCTGTACAGTCGGTTCACTGAGACCGCTGAATAAAGACACAACTCATTTACGGTTCTGCACACTGTCTAGACTTCACACGTTCAAATCCCCGTGAAATTAACTCCCATTACTTTTATTCCTGGAAAACAAGAGTATCTTTAATGGTTGACCTCGTAACAGTAAGCGTAAAAATAAAAAATTCGAACCAATAAAAACATTACAGATTTTTGAACAATCCCGCTCCTCCCATCAAATCAACAGGAAATGCATCAAATCAAGTTCAAGTTCAAGTTCAAGTTTATTGTCACATACATTTAAAAAGTACAATGTACATTCAAATGCAATGAAATGCATCTGCCCTGTCTCTATCTCAGCCCTTAAAAACTATATATAAATAAGAATAAATAAAAAAACAAAAACAATAAATAAGAGATCCCACAAATAATAATCACTATGAGTGATCACAGTTATGTAAAGTGCTACAAAGGAAGTAAAGATGCTGTTTCATGGGGTCTTTAACCCCTGATTACCTCAAGTGAGAGAGTGTTGCACATGAGCAAACATATTAAACATATTATTTTCTTTATTCCATCCAAATTTCCTCCGACCGGATTTCGGTGTGACACTTGTTCAAACTGAAAGGTTTAATAAACGTAAAGAAAGTGATTCACTTAACCACAATTCAGCAGCATGACTAGTTTTTTTTCATATATTGTCAGAATCTGCTTTGTTGGTGTGCTTTATGTGCTAGAAGTGATTTTCAGACTGTTCCTCCATACAATGGCAGTGAATTGAGAGAGAAGAAAACAGCTGCAGCTTAATATAATGTCAACAAGAACAATGCAACATTATGTGCTTGTACTTAAAGTCGAGATGAAATGAAAAATGCATTTTTAACCCTTTTAGATCACATCCCCGGTCATATTGTGCACCTATTTAACAATATATGCCAAAAAAAAATACAAAAAACCCATTTCTTTGTATTCTTATATCAAAATCCAATCATGTTTTCTTCCTGTAAAACAAAATATGCCGTGTGCTTACGTAAGCATGAACCAACCAATTTCAACCAATAATATCATGACATCCACCCATCAATCATTCTTCAACCTGGTGTGTGTGGAGCCAACAATCCTCTGTAGCTCCGTTTCTCTCTGTAGCTCCGTATCGCGCTAAACTCTAAGCCCCGCCCACTGTTTAGCGGTCCAATCAAATGCGAAGGATTTGATTTAAATCCCTCTTGTAACTGTACACCGCTCAGATATTCTGTTTCACTGGGAAATACGTCACAGCACAGAAGCTAAAGACGCTCTAACTTCCGTTTCAGTGGGACTTTAATGGTGATGAAGGGGTTTCAAATGGAGGGACCCAGAAAAACAAAGCTCCAAATAACTTCAAAATTCAACAAGGAGGAAAAACAACAAAATGTACAGATAGCAAGTATGAGAAATAAAATGAATTATAATAATAAATTTGTCTCACCACCTCCTACTTTAACAGCATGTGCCATCACCTCTCTGTTCACTGAATAAATCAGACATTGTTCTCATTTCTCACTTTGATGCAGTGAACGCCCGGCGTCAAGGAGAGAGAGAGAATGAGCAAGAGAGAGAGATACAGACTGTGGGATGAAGAGAGAGCGGGGAAGGAAGTAAAATGCCTCGACATTTTACCTTCAGCAGCATCTGGCTCTGCAGGAGCACACTGTAGAAAGTAAAAGTGGAAAGTTTAAATGGGAGTTGTCATTTTATATCAGGAATCATCAGTTAATTGGAATTCCTGGGAGTCCACTTAATGAAACTGTGTGTCCTTGATCTCCTAATTAGAGACTGTAGCCGTTTAAGGATCCTTTTGTCTCAGTGCCTCCTACGTTAACAGCACGCACTGTAACTAATCAGATATTGTTGCTGTCCTCGCTTCAGGCCGCCGTTTACTTGCTTTTCTGGCTTTGATGAAGTGATTAGCGACACGCTGACTGGAAGACAGAGAGAACGAGCCGGAGATACAGCCAGCAGCAGAAGGACAGAATGGGAAAGAGGGTCAAATGCTCAGATTTATTTTCACCTTTATCCACGGAGAGTTTCCTGGGCATGTTCTGTATCTTCCTCTACCGTTAAAAGCACTTGTTAAATGTGGGAGTTAAATGTCTTACACTCCTTTGCTCCTGACCAGAAATTGCTGTGGATGGGACGATGATATACTTCTCTTTCGATATGATTCGTTACGCAATATGGGGGTTCACGATTCGATACAACCGCGATACGATGTAATAAATAAAAGTTCAATGATAGCAAAGACTGACTGTGCAGAATTATGTTTATAGCTGTGACACAAATCTTTCCAGCAATGGCTCCAAATCGCATGTTTGAGAAGTCAGCGTTCACACCTGATTTTGAGCAAATGCACACAGAAAAATACTGGTTCTTAACTGGTTCTTTAGTCAGTGGATGGGTCTTCATGTTTGTCATATGGTTCTTTGGGATATTAAAAGGATGGTGGGTTATTGGATGTTGGGTGATGGCATACATTTGGAAAAGAACTACACTCCTCCATGGTTCGGGGGTGGCTGCTAGCCTATATTGCAGATGACAATTAAACAAAAACAAAATGCAGGTGTCTAAGCAAAGGAGAGCAGAAATGGTTCTTTAAAGAGCTTTGGATCCATAGAGATATAACACTGTCATATCTCTTATGTTTGGATCTTTGTGGAACCAAGAAATAGTTTTTCTACGCCATCACTCCGAGGAACCATTTTCAGTTCCAGTTGGCACCTTTACTTTTCTGTGTGCAGTAATTACATTCAGACACGCTGTGCCAGGGAAACATCTGCTATGGCTGCTAACATGTGGGCGATGGGAAAATGTGTTGACCACTCTGTGGGCGGCAACTCGTCTGCTATTGGAGAAAGCGGTTCATAAAACCGCTACCCAGCCACTGTTATCAGTTTTGGAAGGAACAAGAAGAGGAAAGGATGGAGAGAAAGAAAACGGGTCCAGTAAATGTTTTATTCTGGAAGGGAAATGAGATTTTAACAAGTCGGCATACAAAGCCATGCATGTCTTACAGGATGACTGGGTGTAAAGAGATATGCTGCTGACATGTTGACTTTCATATAGGGATCGAGAACAGAATGATGTGCAAAGCCAGGAGTGCAGCTGATTTGTGGAAGGCAACATGTCTGTCATTAGAGAGAGCCGGTATAATGCTATGGAGAGACAAGAGAGAAGAGGGACTTTAAATCAACAGTAAATCTTCTACTCTGGCAGCACCTGGCTCTGCTGGAGTAAATCTTAGAAAGTAAATGAATCAGCGTGGAAAACAAGAGAAAACAACAGCACCGAGGCTAGAGAGCTGCCTGAGTCTTGTTGAGTCAGACCCTCGGAGAGCAGGACCGGAGCCTCTACAGCCCGCAATCACCCGGAACAATAGCAACCGAATGTAAATCATATGCAGAAGTAAACATATGACAAGTTAGATAAGGCTGAAGGAGAGCGGGAATGAATGAGGGCTCGTTGGAAATGTCATTACGGCGGAGGCGGTGGCGCTGCTCCCCTGCTAGCTTAAGTGCCACATCTTGAAAACAAACTCCCAGCAGAGGCTCGCCTGGATGAAGGGACTGGCTCCTCACTCTGCCAGCTTATGAAAACATAATGCAAACATAATGGCATAGCTTGTATATGATATTCCAACCGCGGCAAAACACGCAGCCGAATGTTTCCGCATAATGAGTCTGCCTCAAAGAGAACGCTCACCGCCCCGATCACAATTAATGAGTCACATGTGCTGCCCTCCGATGATCACTCATGTCAGATGAATGAATCCATTACTGCTGCGTCTTTGCATTGCAAATACATTGCAGACATTAAATTTATTCTACAGGGTTTTATTCATGCACATATTAAACCGGATGTTGTTTTACCTCATTTTTGCTATCTCTCTCTGATGTTTTTATGATGAAAACATTTCATTAGTGAATCAAAGTTGCAATGAAAATGTATGTAGTAATCCTGTTATCAATAACCACTCCTGATCTGTGTCATCTCGATTCATCTGAGCCAGGAGATCCTTGCGAAAAACATAGTTTACAGCAAAATGTGTAACAGATTATGTGTGATTGTGTGATCATGGTTAAAATTCCTCTGCACTGATTTGCATAGATGCCTAGGGAGCAGCAGTAGTGAATGAGTAGGTGAGTTTGACAGTTTAAATAGAGCGCCCAGTTGGTGATGGGAAAACACCAGCTGATCCAGAGCTGATCCAGAGCTGCAGAACAAAACAAATTTTTTTTAAGGAGTGAAAAAAAAATTGTTTGTTTTGTTCTGCAAAATCAGGAGCCAATCACACAGAAGTAGATTATATTACTTTTCCAAATCAATTACTGCTTTCAGTCTGTTTTGTATCACAGTTAAAGCTCATGATTTTATTCTGCTGTGAACAATATGTCAAACAAGAAAAAATAGGAAAACGGAAATAATACAGTGGCTGCTTTAACAGTGCTATTTTTAAAACCATACAAATTGATTTGGATTTGTCTCACAGGTTGCTGGGGCAACAAAACAGTCTTTCGCCTGGGGTTTATGCTGTAGTTCATCATCGCATGAATCACTGATACATAGTCAGATATGCTTTTATCTTTTGAAATCCAGCTATGGTTCATAAAGGCCACAGACTCCATAAAGCTAAGCTCGGCTGAAGTCTCATCCTGCTGTGCTGTTTCCTTTCGCTTCAACTCACTCAGGGACAAACCGAAACTTCGCAGTTTGACGTTAATGCAGTGTTAGTCTCGTCACGAAATTCATTTTATGGTGAGATTTAAAGGCTTTTTCCAAGACTATGAATTGTATTTCATTCTAGTATTGATGAAAATATGACAAAACAAAAAAAATACTGGAGGTTTTACCATCTTTGTTCTGCCCACTCTAATATATCATAGTGATCCTTTAAAGGTCCCATATTCTCCACTCTCCAGTGTTTTATTTTATGTCTTGAGGTCCATTCAAAGCTGTGTGTGTGGTGTCATGCACCGAAAACACTCTCAATCCATTTTTACACGTTCATTTTCCAGCATCTCTCTGAGCCTTGCCAAGAACAGGCTGTTTCTGTTGCTGTGTCTTTATTTTCTGATTGACTTTTTTTCTGATTGGCCAACTGTTTCAAGAGTGAAACGTGAGACACCGCAGCCCGGCAGCTACAGGTAGGGAAAACTCTCCGGTAAATAAACAATGACAACCGCTCAACCGCTTTGAAAAAAACACTTTGTGAGTCTATTATTTCTTACAAAAATGATAATGAGCGAACCTTTGTGACGCCACAAAGTTACGGAAGGTCCCATATTGTGCAAAACAGGACTCCCCTTGCCTCTTTGATTATAAAGGAGTTGGATGTGCTATCTAAACATGGTGAAAGTATCAAAACGCACGGTCGCCAACTAAATCCACACAATCCATATTAGAAAAGCGAGCCTCTAAACGAGCCGTTTGGACTTCTGTAACTTTGTGGCGTCACAAAGGTTTGCTCATTAGCATTTTTGTAAGAAATAATAGACTAACAAAGTGTTTTTTTCAAAGCAGTTGAGCCGTAGTCATTTTTTATTAACCAGAGAGTTTTCCCTACCTGTAGCTGCCGGGCTGCGGTGTCTCACATTTCACTCTTGAAACGGTTAACCAATCAGAACAGAGGGTCATTAATATTAATGAGCCTTAAAGACACAGCAACAGAAACAGCCTGTTCTTGGTAAGGCTCAGAGAGATGCTGGAAAATGAACGTGTAAAAATGGATTGAGAGTGTTTTTGGTGCATGACACCACACACACAGCTTTGAATGGACCTCAAGACATAAAATAAAACACTGGAAAGTGTAGAATATGCAACTTTTATCCACCACAAAAATCAACGAAATAATAATAATAATAATAGAATAGCTGGTGAATTGATTTTCCTCATTAATTACAGCCCCAATAGTCAATTCACACTCCTCTGAAAAGAACTTGAACTTTGTCAGGACTCGACAAAGAGCCTCTGCTGCTGCTTTCAGGCCCTGTTCTGCTCTACTGAGGCACTGCAAGTAACCTGCTGCTGTTCTCACTGCTTTGGCTGGAGAGAGAGAGAGAGAGAGAGAGAGAGAGAGAGAGGCTAGGAGTTAGTTTATATTCCCCCCAATCATTTTGCAATCCATGCCATATATAAATAAATATTTTTTAATATATTTTTTAAAGATTTTTTGACACCTTTACTGTGTCAAACCTAGCTTGAAATCATTTGCTGTCCCAATTAACAAAGACGCCCTAATAAAAAGACATGGATGTGACAATAAGATTTATAAGGTGACATATTTTTGATGAATCCTTTACTGACTTAATTTTCCACAAATGCATTCCTCCAGTGCATGTTTAATTTAAAGCTGCTAACCAGTAGAATGTGAAACTTGTTTTGCTTTTGACAGCTGATGGAAAACACCTGGGGCACGTTCAATCTGAAAACGGTGTGCACCGTTTTGCTACGGTTTCCGGGTTGAACGTCATGTTTCCTCGAAACGGTGTGCAACGGGGTTTGAGGTACGTTGTGTCTCGTTTGGTGGGTGTGTCAGAGGTGTTAGCCAATCAGCAGCGACGTGTATATAAACCCCGCCAAATTAAAAAGGCAGTGCGCACAATGGATCCAACAAAAGTCCTTTACTTAACTAATTAGAAGACATGTTTGTATCTTTTGCTATTGTATGTACCATTGTGGAGTGACACTTTCATAAACTTTTCTACTCCACTCTACTCCTCTAAATATATTATTGTAAATATTACAATGTCATATCACAACAACAGTGATGATAGGCCTAATACTCATAATAAAACAATTAGCTCATATAGATCGTAACGCAGTCTCGAAGGTAAGAAATGGATTATCCTCCACCTGAAATCTTTGCCTTGTCATCCTGAAATTCGAGGCAAATGTTGGATCACTATAATTAGGAAGCACAGTTTCCACAAACCTCTTCACTCTATTGGGATGTTTTCTGCTATTCTGGACAGCAAGGGCAGTGACTGTAACATCGAGCGTATTTTGTAGTATTAAACACGTATTTAAACCGATATTATCAGGCTCCGAAAACTCTTCTAAAAGAACGCAAAGAATGGCCTTCTCAGCTGCCGTAGTTGCGACGCTTGCGTAACACAACAGGGTGTTCAACGCACCACCGTTTCCGTTTAAATAAACGTTTTGCTACGTTTTTGTCGGGGCTGAACGCAGGGCTACTGTGACATCACTGATTGGGGGGGCGTGGCCAGAAGTGCAACACGCTTGAAAGTTTCAACCCAGAAGAGAAGCAGTGCAGCAGCAGTTTTCCGCCCTATTCGATTTACTCTTTAATAATTCCACTGCTCCGCCTCGCTCCTCCTAAATCTCTTTTGGTTTTCTCTCTCTCACTCGTCTCCTCACAGCTGAGCGGCTTGTCAACAACTCAGAACTTTTCAACCAATCACGTCTCACGGTGTAATAGTGGTGAAGCGCTACTTGCTGGGGCGCATACACCGATACACACAGTCACACAGAGAGAACATACGCCTGAATTCAGATCAGTGTACTTGTTTTTCTGACCCCTGCACTTGTGATTTTTTTTACTTGTCCATTCAGGCAAGTGACAGAGGAGGGAGGGAGGAAAGTAAAAGAAAGACTGAGAGAGAGAGAGAGAGAGAGAGAGAGAGACAAAGAACAAGGAAGGAGAGACCAACTGTAGCGGCAGCTTGACTGTGGGAGTCTCACAGAAGAAGCTGTTCCTCCCATGAAACCTGAACGCTTGGTGGAAGCTGCCAGGTCGTCTCGCTGCGGGAAACTCAAAACTCTTCAGTCTCAGATCTGGCATGTGGACTTCAGGAAGCCGCACAATGAAAACTACACACTACCTCAGGCCCCATTTGTATATGCAGTTTCATTACTCAGTTACAATTTCTGTGTCATTGTTGGCTCTTATCCTGCTTGTTTCTCCTCACTGACACCACACACTGCTGGAGTAATGATGTTGCCTCTTGTTTCTGTGCAAGCACTTTAGCGTTTTTAAATTTTTTATTTTTTTTTTAAGATATATTGAATTATTGCCTTCCTCTCTGGTCTTATCAACTGATGTGTTTGTATGGAACATTTGATTTGATGATTTTCTGTGTGTTTTTATTGTAAAGTCGGTCTGCAACCCAGGCTCGAATTAATTAATTTGAACTGCATTTCAATTAGTTGAACTGAATATTATTATTATTGAGTTGAATTGAATAATAACACTTGAATTGTTGGTTGTGCAAGTCATCATATGCACACCAGAAGCACATTATAATTAGAAAATGTCATCATCACAGTTTGGATTTTTAACTTTGCAGTTCATGAGTCGGCCTATTGTCCGTTTTACTGACAGAAAAGCTAATGCAATTATCTGCTGGATGTTTTCTTGATTGGATATTGTCAACCTTGTTTCCTCATAAACAAGACTACAAGACAATGTGGGATTTGAGCATTGTCAGATTTACACACAGAAAGTAATTTCAGCTGTTAAGCCCAGGAAGCATCAGCGGGTGTGTGTGTGTGTTTGGATGCGCGACAGATGACAACACTACTGCCCACTGCATCAACACAGGAGGCCAAACAGAAGATCAGCTGGTCACTGCTGCGGTTCATGGATGCCAGAAAACACTCGGTACCTTGGTGGTCTGTTCCCTGAGTCGACGCTCTGAAACTGAACCAAGTTCTGAGCTGAAGCTGGAAGCCGCTTAGCGCCTCTAGTTTGCCTGAAAGCCACTGAGAACAATAGGTGCGTCTGACGCTTTCTGTCTGTACATTTTATTTTTCGTCTTCACTTAACAATATAAAACAAGCCTTTATGAACAAAATGAAATTTGACAATATAAAAGACTTCACTTGAATCAAACTTTAATCTTTAATCAATACAAGCAGATTCAAGAACTTGGAGATTAGTAAAAATTTACATGAAATATGTAAAAATAACATAGGCCTTACTGTTTTGAACTGAACTACCAGGGACTATTTTCCCTGCGGAAAAGTGTCCACGAGAGTTGGAGTTTGACTTGTTTTGTTTCCATACGAATTTTTTTGTTTCCACAGTTCCAAAAATAAAAATACATTGGCTACATTGAGTTGATTATATTTAACTTTAAAAATGTAGTGATCTACAGGTGATAAAATAAATCGCAGAGTACAGTATGTAACCACAGATAAACAAATAAAACACAGCAGCCAGTTGCACCAGTTCAACTTAAGTCCAAACGTAGGCTAGTTTGAACGTAAAGTCTCACTAAGTCTGAGTTTAGGCATTACTAAAATTTTAACGGGGTTGCACCAACTGAAATAGTTCCAACATAGACATTAGTTTATGTGACAGATTACATCCTTTTGAACAGTATGATGATTTAGATTTATACTCGCGCTTTCGTTTTCCCGGAGCAGAGATACAAAAAATCCGCCACTTGGGGTAATTATCTGTATTAATCTATCCAGAATACGTAGTTTATACAGCGATTTCATAAAGTGTCCATGTGTCTGTCATGCATATTTTAATAATTCGGACATTTCAGTCTCCCAGATGATGTAGCCTAACGAGCTTCCTGATGTTTATATCGCTCCACTTCAATTCACTTCACTTGCTAAGGAGAAATGCTCATTTAGGACGTTGCAGAGCGACAACACTGCAGGGGGGAACCACTGACTTATATCTTGACCATGAATTTAAATCACTGAACTGACGAATAACAAATGCACAACTTTCTTTAGCCATCGATAAAACAAATAACTTTTTTCTACCCTGTTAATGAGGGGGAAATGCCTAACTTTTGCTCTGTTGAAAATAACGGTTAAACCGCTTGATGTCACTATTAATTATATAGTTGTAGGCCACATAGATGACTGGTATAGGAGGTAAGCTGAAATTAATCCTTATAACCTACTTCATACACGATAACGTACCTATTTGTTGATGTGTTTGTAAACATTTGCAAATTCATAATTTATTTTTAAGATATTGATTTTAGCTCTAGTGTTTGGTTAGCTCAGTGTTTTGGTTAGTGGTCCCTTTACGCTCTACTAGTTAAGATGTAACTTAAGTCTCATGGTACAACTAAACAAAGACACAACTTTAGTGTCAACCTAACTAGTTTCAACAGTTAGTGTAGACTTTACACCCTAACTTACGACAGAGCTTACGTTCAGCTGGTGCAAATGGCTGCAGATGTTTAACAGTCCAACCTGGATCATAAAGCTTGAAGCACTCTGTCTTTAAACATTCAACTGACTGAATTTCGCTAACAAAAATTTCCAAAAATGGATCTAACACATTTTAGAATTCATCACTTCATATGTTCTCTTATTTCCACTGCAAAAATGACTCAACCCTTTTTTTTTTCTTGATCAGATCTTTTTTTTTTTTTTTATCTCGAGCAGAGCCGGAAAAACCCCCCGAAGCGAGATACAGTCAACACGCTGTAATTTGATCCCTCTTTGATTCTGCGTTGTTTATGTTGCCTGTGTTTTCTCTGATAACAACTCTGTGTTGTATTCACCATGTCTGCTTGTTCCTCTGTGCTCTTAATCAGATTTCCCTTCCAGCGAATGCAGTTCCCTCATTAGCATTTACCCCTGTTCACCTCGCTGCTGCGCTGCCGGCCGCTCTCTCTCTCTCTCTCTCTCTCTCTCTCTCTCTCTTTCTCTCTCTCCCCCTCTCTCTCCAACTCTCTAACCAACGCTGACTTCTTCAGTGGAGGATATGATACATAATGCATGTACTCCAGTGTCTCTCCCTCGTTTTCTCACTCCATCTCCCCAGCTGATGGCCAGATGAAAATAATGAAGTGAAGGACAGAATAGTAAGAAGGAGAAATATTATTAGAGCCGTTTCCCATAACCTGAAATGACCCCAGCCTACTAACCTGACCTCCAACAACACCTAGCTGAACTTATCAGCAAATACATAAGTTAACTTTTTACCTGAATGTACTGTTAGGTTATTTATTTGCACTGCGGTAAACGACAGAGGTGGAGTGATGAAATGTAATGATAAAACAGTGGGGGAAAAGAAAGAGTGTGCAGGCGAGATAAAAAAAACAAAGGTCTTGTAAAAAAAAAAAAACACCTAAAAAATAGATGACCAGCAAAGACAGACCTGAACTGGATAGCAGGAACTAAGGCTATGATCAGACTGCCAGCCCAAATCAGATTTTTGGCATATCCAGACTGGAAACCAATTTTTGCAAATTTAAGCCACATTTGTATTCGGATTTCTACGGATGCGTCTCAGTCTGATGCTCTGGACGCTCAAAACAGGTTTCAAACTGTCCTCTACATCGCCTTCAACAGCCTCACATCCAGGTTTTTGTTTTGGTTCCTTCATCGTTACCACAGCAACCAATGCAGATAGCTTAACACTGCCTGAACACACAAATCCAACCCGATCACTTCCAGATAACAGTGTGGACACTGAGTTATAAAGATTGGATTTGAGGAAAAAAAAAAACGGATTCGCCTTCAGTTTGAACAAAGCCTGAGTGACAACAAAAAAACAACGGGGACACAATACAACAACAACAACATGCTGTTGTGGGAAATTTTGCACGTTGGCGGCCCTAATGTGGCGGAGAAAGGTGTTGGAATTGTGAGGACTTCCAATACCCAGAAGTCCTACACTTCTTCTTAGTGGCTGGTGGGATGGATGTGGTGAGTCCAGCTTTCTCAGGACGGAGCACACGCTCTTTAGGAGACACTTTAGTCCTGATTCACCAGTGACCACACCTGACACCAGAAATGAATTTGGACATATAGGGTTAATATACAGCATCCCAGTTAGGGGGAATGAGATGCTTTCCTCTTTTGTATTGTGTATTGTGGTATGTGTATTTTATTGTATTTCCATATCTGTAGAGTATTGTGGTTTTATGATACTGAAAGCTGTATATTTTAATTACACTGTACATGTAAAAGCCCAAGAGTTTTAGCAATAGCTATAAACTCTCTGTGCAGCACATCAGTTTCATGCTCTGTATTGGAACTATGTTAAATTGCATCGTCCCTATCAAATAAAATTCAAATAAAAAAAATTATAAATATTTTGCGGCCCCACTTCTTGATTTTGGCTGATAATACAGGTGTATTGTTATATTCAAATCTTGCCTAGTGCAGCCTTATGAGGGAATGTCCTAAACTCTCTAGTAGAAAAAAAATGACATATCTGCACATGCACCAGAGCTCCGCTGTGCTGTTCTTGTATCTTCTGTTGTCTTATTGGATATTTATTGCATTTTGTTTGCATTATAGAACCAAAAGCAAATTTCTGTGTGTGGACAACAACAATGTTCTTGTTCTCATCTCTCACTCTCTCACTTTCTCTCATTCTTTCTATCCATCTATGCTCCTGTATGTAGTAACTAATTCCCTTCAGATCTGCAAAATCCATTCCCACCCTTTATTTCTTCTTGTTTCTCTCTCTCTCTCTCTCTCTCTCTCCCCCCCTCTCAACCTTCACTGTGATCCTCTCTAAATAAACCTCATCAATCTACTGCAGCAGCGAACCCTCCACAGCCATCAGCAGCGGTCCACATCATGCTCTGCTGCAGCTCGGCTCCGGCCTGGAAGTGCCGACCTGAGGGATGCAGACACTCCCGGGTAGCTTTCAATTCAGCCAAAAAGTGTCTGACAGATGATAAAGAGCACGTATTAGAGCAAGAAACTTCCAAGTCAAGGCTATGACTCTCAGGCTATACAAACTAATAATAAAGTGCCAGTCGATGCTTATTCAGTTATACATGTGGTCTTTATTCTCACATTTTACAGTGTGTTTGACAGAGAGCCAGAAAAATAATAGTAGACATGGGTCACACCATGAGAGGCTAACAAAAAATACTACATTTATACTACATTTGGTTCACCGATAATCTGAGGATTTGTTGTTTCGGATTGGAATCTGTAAGTAAACGAACTGGAATCGAAAATGATTATTCGGAGTGATGCTATAGCAAAAACCATTTCTGGTTCCACAAAGAAATGTATATAGAACCTTATATAAATATTAGATAGATATTAATTCTTAGTTATTGGATGGTGGTTGATGTGATAAATGTGGAAAATAACCAAACCCCTCCGTAGTATATAGGCTATACAAGGGGAAAAAAACAAAAAACAAAAACACAATGCAGGTGTCTAAGCGAAGGAGAGCAGAAATGGTTCTTTAAAGCAGTGGTTCTCAAAATGTTTCATGTCAAGGACCCCTAAACTGACACAAATTAGACCACGGACCCCCATTTGATAAGATTTTGTCCCAGGGTCCCCCATCTGATAAGATTTTTGCTTTTAGATGTTTTATTACAGAAAGTGTATGAAATCCATGACCAAAATAGTCATACATTCTGTCATTGTGTTACTTATGGATGGAATTATAGTGAAAATAAATTATTCCCCTTTTTGCTGGGGACCCCCTCAAGGACCCCACTTTGAGAACCACTGCTTTAAAGCACCAATGAATGAATGAAAGGTTCTTCTTGGAACCAGAAATGGTTCTTCTATGGAATCACTCTGAGGAGCCATGTTCGGCACCTTCCCCTATATCTCTAATCTCTACTGCCTCACAGTCTCATTTTCAAACCTCAAAAGATGCCAGAGATCAAAAGTTCCACTGATCACCTGCTGCTGGTGATTACAGCAAATGACATCCAGAAGCATTCATATCTCTGGAAATTATGGAAATTAGTTTTAGCTTTTGATGTCACAGAAAATTAGAGAAAATCAACAAGATAAACATTGCCAAATACTCAAAGGCAGGCGGAGGATTTCAAATAAAAATGCCTGGGGAAGCGTTCCCCAGGACTCAATGGACCAGAGCAACAATTCAGTGATTTTATGAGTTTGTAAACATTTTTCACACAGTTGCAACTGTTAGCTGGAACGCTCTGGAAATAAAGTGTCTGATTTGTCTCGTAACTGCGAGGCAATTATTCTGTACAATAAAATTGTCTTCCATTATTTTTATGGTCGAGTCAGTGGGAATGCCACTAATGGAAGCCGCACTGCCCACTCATAAGGACCCTTATTATTCGAAATGGCCTCTATAATACTCATTAGCATTCATTTTCATTTTGCGCATTACAGAGAAGGGGAAAGAGAGATAAAGAGAGAGAGAGAGGCAGAGAACATCAACAACAAAGACTGAGTTGAATGGGCAAATTGGAGGCAAAATGGTTTACAGACGGAGCGGACAGTGAGAGAGTCAGGGGGCGATCGAGAAGCACTGAGAAGTGTCGCCCCGTGGAGCAGGGCAGCGTGTGTGACCGGGTTAAAGACCAGACCGCTAATATCAGCTTTTCATCTGTGTTTTCCTCTGTTTTCCTCTGTCCCACCGTTCCCACCACATCAAACCGCATCAAAACAGGAAGGAAAGCCCGCCTTCTGCTTGATCTGATTGGCTGCCCGGCCCGAGCGTGACATTGACGAGCGGTGCGAAAAGTTGAAAATATTTTAACTTTTATGAGCGCCTAAAAAACCGCCAGAAAAAAAACGAAACGCAACACATCAACAGACTTATGGCTTCATCACAGTGACCCTCTGCTGTCCTTATAAAGCAGTTCAGAGGAGGACAGAGGCAGTGCTTGATTTGTAAATGATGAGGTCCCCGGAACACTAAGGGGTCGGTGTTCCCGTGAGTCGGTCTGGAGGGAAAAGGTTCCTACAGTAAGCCATACAGCTAACTGTAGACCTAACAGCCTAAACATTACTAAATGACCGACTACATGACCACAGAGCTCTGACTACTGGGGACCTATAACAATAATTTGATTCACTAACAAAATCCACGCCTCTATGAGATGTATTTAGATGGTTTATTGAGGGAAAGAGGGGTCGAGGTTGGAGGGATGAATCGGGGGTCGAGATGAAGGGATGAATCGAGGGTGTCGTGGAAATCTGTTAAAACACTGGACACATGCACAAAATAAAGACACAAGCCACTCACGAATTTGAAGATTAATGAGATTATTATTGAATCAATAATAAGGAGACATAAGATCACACCCGAAGCTTACATCAATATGTCTCAACTAAAAAACAGAATACTCGATCTTATATAGTTTTCTAAGAGACAAAGAAATGATCTGTGGTTGGTCAATGCATATTTTCTTGAGACCTTCAAAACAGAACCTCAGCATTTGGTTTCACTTAAATGTCTCTACCAGGGTCCCTTTGCTTCACAATATAGGTGAAAGGTAAATCAGAACAAAATGGATAAATGATAAAACTAGATATTTGACTTACTTTACTTTCACAAGGGGGTCGGATGAGTCGGGGTCGATGGTTAGCTCGAGGGACCAGGGAATTGAGACTCAGGGTGGGGGCACTGTCTCACTGATGGGGGAGTCCATCATTTCCCCCTGTGGTTCCTGTACTGAGAGAGAAGAGCAAGGGGTTGGGGGGGGGGGTTTGGGGGGAGAGAGAAAAGGTCATGGTTAGGCGCGTATAAATAGGGTGGAGCAGGAAATTGAATGTGTGCTTGAGGCGTGGTCTTGTTCCCGAACTTTAGTTATAATAATAACTTCATTTATTGCATAGGCTACATAATGCTCATTTTTACAAACCTGCCCTTCAAGTAGTAGACTAAAGATATAACTGCACTGTGCACAACATAAAAATGCCCACACAGGCTACTATGAGACATCCTAATCATACATGAAGGAAACTGCAATGGCTTCAACCATTTACCAGAGAATTTCTGGTTTGGGTAGTTACGCATCAATATTCAATACAAATACTTTCACAGGATATTGAGACTCAGCTGGACCACACTGGTTTTGAAAAGCCCACAGTGATGTGGCTTACAGCCCTTCACTCAACCAATTCTCATGTTATTACCAATTATTTCTGGACACTCAACATAACATGCGCAATTGCCCGCATATTTAACTGTGGGACTTACAGGTCCGCACTCCAAAAAAAATGTCTGTTTCGCAGTCATCTATGCAAATATGAATTTTGATTGTCCCAGCAGAGACCTAATAGATTACAGAATATGCTAACACGTTTACAAACAAAAAAAAAATCATGCTTACCTTGTCTAATTTTCCAAAATAGTCCACACAGCGGACATATGGACAGTAAATTCAACTGTCTTTTAGCCATGACGCTGTCTGAATTTTACCATAACACTCAAGTGATTACTATGCGCTTGTTGCTACTTTCTAATAGGGTAATCACCTGTCTTCATATGGAAATGAGACAGGTTTTTTGGAAGGGAGGGGAAAGGAAAGAAGAGTCAACTATTGGGAGTATTACATGGCAGACAAAAAAAACAAAACAAAAAAAAAAACGTTTCATGCCACCAGGTGCCGGGTCCACACAAACAGATCCAGGATCCGGCACAAATTAAGCACTGGACAGAGGGCATTAGTAGTGGCATTATAAAGATATAATCATAAACAAATTTTAGTGTAAAGACAGAACACATTTGACACAGAATTTAAAATAGAAGAGTAGATGTCTAAAATCACTCAGAAGTCTCTTGTCCATCAGTTTTCACAACTCGCGACCATGATCTAAAACACCTTTTATTTAATTACATGACATGTAATTATTAACTGTTATGACAGAAGACAGTGTTTCTGCTCTCGAGGCTGGAGTGGGAGAGAAACAAGGATTTCTGGGTGGTTTTTTTTTTTTATTATTCAATGAAATAATGTTTTAAAGCATCATGTTGCAAAGTCTACACTTTTTCTGGGGATTTGTGTCATAGCAATAATAATGCGGTGCGGTGGTGATGTTGTATAAGCTGCAGGTATAATGGCTTTTATACAACACTTTCCAAGTCCTGTACTGTCTGAAAGGTTTTCTCCAAGGTAAACATACATAATCATTGAGGCGTCCTTGAGCAAGGCACTGCGAACAGCATGCTCAATCAACCTTCCCTGCTTTTAAAAGAGGTCACTTATAAAAAAAATTAAAAAAAACCCAGGAAAGTAAGAGAGATTACATAAAAGCACCCGGGTCTTTGACCAGTGAAAACAACTAATATAAAATGTATTTCAATGCACTCAGTTTTCAGAAATTGCAAAATTGTTGAGATAAGAGGAAGTTTGTGGCTGTTTGAACATAAAAGAAGGGGAACGTAGCTCTTCTTTTTGTTTTTAAACATACAGTATGTATGATAATATGTAAATACCTAATTTTCCCTTTGGGATCATTAAAGTTGCGATAAAGTTCTAGTCTTTAAATTGATAATCTGCAAGATCCTTTTATTATTTTGTCACCATCTTTGTCACTAATCACTCATTGCTGTGGTGTTTCTGCACTGCACTACCCAGAGATCACCTGTCAATCAAACAGTGTGGGCGGAGCTTGGATTTGGATCTGTTGATGCAGTTTGAGTTTCTCTTTTCCTTATCTGTTCAGCCATGGTGGCTATCGCTGCTCATGCTAGCTACCCAGTTCTTCTTCTTCTGTTTATTCCAAACGCATCACTTCCTGTGCGGCAGAGGATTTTTCCCAGGAAAGAGCAACCAGAGACCGACTGTTTAGAACAGACAGTGGAAAAGCTTCATGAACTGGATATACAGTAGGTTGAATCACTGTTATGTTGTGTTGTATGAATCTGCAATAGAGATTTACAAAACAGACATTTATGTTGAAATGTCGCAGATTATTACTCTAAGATGATCAGGAGGAATACTACTACCACTAGAACCTATAGCTTCTCATACCTCCAGATACACACACACACACACACACACACACACAGCCTAACCCTGACCCTAGCCTAATCCTAAACCAAGTCCTAACCCTGAAATCGCCCCTTGAAGAAGTGACGACCGGCCAAAATGACCTCACTTCCCTCCGAAGGTTTAAAACTCAAATTGGTTCTTGCAAAGATACAAGTAAAGGAACACTCACTCACACACACACACACACACACACACGTATCAGATAAGGTTTCATGGCACACACACACACACACACACACACTGCTCTGAGCGACTCCAGTCTGTCCTGCCTGGGTCTGATCTGATCTGATCTGAACTGGAGTGCCACACAGTCTGGCAGCAGGGAAAGCATGGAAATGGTGCAAGGTAGATTTTGTCACTTGCTGCCCAACGGAGCAGCACTTTTAAATTCATGCTGCCTGAAACTTAAATGGATTAGTCTCGCTTAATACAACATTCTCTCCGGTCTGTGTGCAGAGATACACACTCGCGGTTGAGGGAGGAGAAGGTTATCAAGCTCAGAATACAGTTTTTAAACTGTATGAAGATATTCAAGGTGAGGAGGGGAACGCTTAGTTAGAGTTAGAGACTTTGCTGTTAAAAACCTCACACCATCCAATCTGTTATTATCTGATTCACTGGTAGAAATCTAATCTGCATCGCATGTGGACTCACAACACACACAAACACAAAGTCATACACACTACCAGTCAAAAGTTTGGACCCACCTATGTTTTTCACTCTCTTAAAGCCATTTTGATCTAAAGACTTTATGCTTAAATGCTTGAAATGTGTTTCTTAGTCAAATATAAATAGTGAAGTTGATCCTATGTATGAATTTCTTTCCAAAGCCTTTGCCTTTCCATCAAGGCAAAGGGCGGCTGCTTTAAAGAATCCTAAAGAAAACTTTTTTGGTTGCTGCATAATTCCATTTGTGTTATTACATAGTTTTGATGTCTTTACTTTTATTCTAAAATGTGGAAAACAGTAACAATAAAGAAAAATGTGGTGTGTCCAAATTTGGACTAGTAGTGTATTTTACTATACTATGATAAACTGTAATAGTCATAGGTGTCATTTACACTGGGGACGCTGGGGACGTGTCCCCACCACTTTTTGAAATGGCCGATTTTGTCCCCATCACTTTTTAAAAGCATAATTTGTTAAAAATTTTCTGAAAAATAGCTTGCACCAAGAAATGTTAACTAACAATGAGAACGCTTTGTGGAGGAGATTGACAGGGGTGGTATTTGAGTTTAATTGTGTAAAATGTATGAATTAATTGTGTGGAATTTTAAAAGAATGAATAAAAAATCAAATCAATGATTTGAGTTTGTTTTAAAATTAATATGGATAAATAAATAGAAATAATCTAATCCCTGCTCCAGTTTAATTCATGTTCTCACATATCGATATTTAAACCTTATGCTTAGAATGAGTCATGATTGGTTGAACTTGACTCATGAACTCTTGTGAACTCTCTGTTTCTCTAAAAATAGTATGCAGCATCAAAACAACAAGCCAGTTTAACTTAACATCTAAAGGTAAGGTTGAGGTATAATCTTTAGCTAACGTTGTAAACGTTATTCCTTCAGTTGTTTCTACTTTGTCATATTTTAGGGCAGTGATATTGGATATTGTTATCGCTGGGCTGACTGACATGGTGCTTTCTACAGTAGAAGTGATATTGGCATTGTTCGATTGACATGGAGTTGCAGCTGTGGATGTGATGCATATGGATGACTGTACTTGTGCGGTCGATGTTGTTGTGCGTTTTATGCTGAGTATTTTCATATTGTCGACTCTGTAGTAGCCTAGGCTTTGCCCTTTTGATGCGCTGTTATACAATTTTAATTGTTTCTCCTCAGTGATGTGAGTAATTATCTACTCTGACCTCATACCGATCCCCCCCATTACATTGCCTAAAATCGCATATGTTGAAGACCGTTTAAAAAATGTTTTTTCATCTGAGCCCTTATGTCCCCACCACTTTTCAACACAAAGTGACGCCCTTGGTAATAGTACACTTATATCAGCAATTTAGAGCAAAATAGAAATGTTCAGATTTTAAAGTGAAGACAGGGCAAAAGTAATTGGGGAAAAAAATCTGATATTACTCAAAACACTGATATAAACCTACAATAACTCCCTAATGTTAAAGGAGGGTGGAGTGGCCTTACAAAAGAAATATTTTTCAATTATAAAACTTCTCAAGGTTTATCGGTGTGTACAGTGGTTTCAAATTGATACACCTTGAAACTTTAATGGATTAGTCTCACTCATTACACCGTCTGGCTGCTCTACTCACTGAGTCACACACTTATCTCTGCGAGGGGAGAAGGTTATCGAGCTCGGGATAAATTGTTTTACCTGTGGCTCTGCAGCTTTATGATGATATCCAAGGTGAGGGAAAATTGAAACCTTAATGAATTAGTCTTACATGCCACACTATCTTGTAGGTTTATGCACACAGATCGGTCAGAAGGGGGTTATCAAATTGAGAATAAATCACTGGCGTGGCGTGGAGATATTCAAGGTGAGCGTGGAACAGTTGCCCTCTGGGAAAAAAAAAAAAAAAAAATGTAGGAGACTTTGCTTTTAAAACCTCCGACAGTCAGCTGTGAAGTAAGTAACACAATGGACTGCGGTTCCTCAGGGACGCACAGACATGAAGTGACTGAATAAGTGGATGGAAAGAAAGTTTTTTTTAATATATATATTGTTTAATCTGTGGCTCTGCAGCAAGACGTACAAAGTGGTGACAGAGGAACAAATGTACTCTGGGAAAAGATGAGAGTCTTCAACGTTTGCTTTTCCGGTGCAAGGTTGTAAAGCTAAACGCACAGTTCTATACATCATGTTAACATCAGTCAGGAGAAAGCACGCACCCAATCGTCTGATCTGGTGACTCACTGTAAGTACGCGTTCCTTCCATTATACTTGTGACCAAAGGACATCCAAGCCCACTCACACGTCTTTCTACAGTGGATCCATTTGAGAGCAGTGTGTGTTGTCACGTGGCTGAAATTGAAGTACATTTTATATCACTTCCATTACACAGGACACATTTTTGTGGCTTTCCGTCAGCAGCAGAAACTTGACTGACGTAAATTGGCCAATAGTAGAGCCAGTCACAGTGAATGAGCAGTCAGCGAAGAAGAGAAGAGCAATCTGGTTTTACTTCATTTTTGTAATTTCCAAATTTTCCCAATTAAAAGAATCTAGTTTGAACTCTGACCCCTCGTCCTTTTTCGAATCACATCAAGATCACACAAAGATCACAGCTAACAAAGTCCTCATTTCTAAAAAAAGGAACTCAGGAACTTTTTACTCTGGGGACATTTTAAATGAGACACTTTTTACTTTCACTTTTAAGTAGACTTGTACACTGCTAATTTCACTTCTACTTAAGTCAAACTGAAGAAAAGACACCGCTCACCTGATATTAAGGCTTGGTTGAGGTGCCGGAGCTGGAAAATTATAGACTTGAAAGCTCGCAATAAATGATTTTTACACAGATTTTGAGTGGTCGGATGTAAAGTAACAGTACTTCTACTTGAGTAGGACATTCTAGTACCGGTTACTGTCTTGTCTTTAGCCCTATAGTCTCAAGATAATTACATAAATAGCTCGATATCTCCAGAAAACAAAGAACATTATGGGAAAATGGCGTAAATATAATGTATGAATATACTGTATGTCCTCAGTGGGCTTCCGTACAACCCAAATCATAAATCACCTTTTCTTGGCAGCACAGTGGAGAAGCTTGTTGTTTAGCCCTTGAATGCCGTCTGACCCGGTGAAGTCGAGGCCTTGGACCAGCAGACAGAAAGTAATAAAGGAAAGGCTGATATTTTCTACTGTGGCTAAACCCTGGAGCACCGTGCCGGCCTCGCTCTCCTGCTCTCTGTCTCTGCTTTTCCCTCTTTCTGTCCCTTCTGTTCTCTCTCTCTTCTCCTCCTCTGCTCTGTCCATCCCTCTCATTCCCTTCTTTGCCTCCTGCTCCTCCTCCTTCTTCCCTCCATCCTCCTCTATCTCCCTGTCGCTCTCCTCACCTCTCTCTCTGTTCTTCGCCCTCGCTTTCTCTCCTCTTTTCTCTCTCTCTCTCTCTCTCTCTCTGGCTCCCTGTTATCAGTCATTTATTCTCTAATCTCCCCATCCAGCAGCAGTCTTGGTCTGGCTCCATATGGCAGAGAACTGAGGTGGCAGCTGGCCTTTTATCACACCCCAGAACCTGGCCAGTTCACACACACACACACACACACACACACACACACACACACACACACACACACACAGTGACAAGCAAACATACAGAAGGATGAACAAACAGATAGTAAGGTAGACAGCGATAAACACGCACAAATTTTCACTTTATCAGAGCGAAAACTCCAACCACGCACAGGTAATAAAGCACACAAACAAACATACACTTATACACATACAACACACACACACACACACACACACACACACACACAGCAGCAGCACCTGTCCTCCTCCAGGCCCTGGCCAGGTTTCTCTCTCACACACACACACACACACACACACACACACACACACACACACGTACTGTATCTATATTTAACCTTTTACTTATCCAGGAACAGTTGACGGAGCACACATGCTGTTTTCCCCCGACAGCGTGCTTCAGTTCCAGTTTCACATTCACAGATGGAGCAGCTGGGGGTTCAGTGCCTTGCTCAAGGGAACTGTGGCAGTAGATGGAAGCCACATTATTCAGTCACTCATTTCCCAACATCATCTTCACAGCCAGTCTGGGGATTTGAACCAGCGACCTGCAGGTCACAAGCCTGCTTATTGAATCTGCACCATATATATGTATATATGCATATATGCATATATGCATATACTGTATAAATAATGCACACACATACACACACACTGACAAACATGCAAAGGAATGAACCCACAAGTAAGAGGGCACACATCCAAAATCCACACACACACACACACACACACACACACACACACACACTTGTTTTGGGCTGTGGATGCTTTGGGCTGTGGATGCAGGCCTGCCTGCCTAACAAGCTGGCTACATGTGGGTCTTGCTGGCCGGCTGGCTGCCTGGTTGCTGGCTGAATAATTGGCCAGCAGATTGACAGGCTGACCGCCTGGCTTTGTTGCTGGCTGACTGGCTGTCTTGTTGACTAGCTAGGAGGCTTGTTAGGTGGCTGGCTGGCAAAATGACTAGAGGGCTGGTACACTGGCCAACCTACTGCTGGACTCCAGGCTGGCACACTGCTTGGCTAACTAAATGGATTGCAGGTGGACTGGTTGGCTAACTGACCAGCTGGTTGGCTAGATAGGTCACTAGTTGCTTGGCTAGCTTGGTTGCTGGCTAACCTACTGGGAGACTCATTGCTGGCTAGCAGTCTGATTGACCGGCTAGTTTGCAAAATGACTCTGATGGCACGTTCTGATTACAGGCTACAAGCAACAGGAAGTCAGACATTTTCAAAGGAAGTTCAGCTGCTTCAACCTTTTGTCCACACTCTGACTCAGTGAAGAACGAACCAATCGGAGAAGAGGGAAGGTAGCGTAGGCCACTTACATTAAAACTTCAATTAAAAGCTGAGTCCCAATTAAACACTGAGTCCCTTTTACTGGCCGGGTGTGGCTACAGGTTTTGACAAATAAAGGCCGGTCTCAATTAGAAGCCGGCTGCCATTGACGCCGCAAAGCAGTTTATTTTTTTTTACTTGCATCCAAACTCAGTCACATTTGCTGATTGCCGACACAGAGAAAAAAGTACGACCTGAAATTCAAGCTGTCAGTTGTTTGTCAGTTTCAGCTTTCATCCTTTCTAAGGTAGGCTACCGGTATTTTGATATGGGGCTCTCTCTCTCTCTCTCTCTCTCTCTCTCTCTCTCTCTCTCTCTCTCTCTCTCTCTCTCTCTCTCTCTCTCAGCGCTGTCTCTCGGAGCGAGATCAAATTAATGATTCGTAATTGATATGTTATTCGATAGCCTAATTTTAATACAAGTAATATTCATACTGGTTTAAATAAACAATTTGATATTATTTCCCATCTTTGCTGAGCAAGAGTTTTGTGTGAAAGGAATTAAAGGCCTGTCCCATATGGACGCCTGTCCCAAATATAGGCCGGTTGAGTTCAGTGTTTGAAGCAAATAAAAGCCCGGGCTATTAATTTAAGTTTTACAGTATATTTACTTTATGTACTTGCTTATTTCACTTGAACAAGCAAACAAAAAAGAAACAAAACCAATGCAAAGCTATGACCACCCAGCAACACTTATTTCTTGTCGCCCGTAATGTGAACATACCATGAGGCTGGTTCACCGGCTGACTGACTGGCTGGACGGCTCCAGGCTGGCTGACTGGTTCAGTGACTGAATTACAGGCTGGCTTGCCAACTGGCTCGCCGTCAAGATGTTTTATTGGCTCGCTGACTAATTGGCCAGACCGCTGGTCATCTGACTGGCTGGCTGTCAGGTGAGCTTGATCTAAAACATCAATTGATTTACATCCAACATAAAGTCACAGGAACAAACACACAGGGGTCCAGATGTATAAATGTAGATTGAAGATTGAACTGTAGATTCAAGACTAGAAATGTGTATATGCACAAAATTGGAAACATGCATACAGTCTTTTTGTCAGCTTTATAAAACCCTACATTGTTCTATTTTATAAATCTCAGTCATTATAAGACAGCTGTTCACTCCCACAATTAGTCATAAATGGATGTCAACACACCTATTTAATAAAAGACTGTGTATGCATGTGGTAAAGCGTGAAGGTACGCACATTCTCCCGGTGCTTTATTCATTTATCAATTCCAACTTTTGTGTAGAAAGTGGGGTATGCATGCTTTTTGTCCGTATGAATTGTTACACATTCATACACATACAGTATGAACATGGAAAATGAACAAGACCTGAGATAAAAGCATGACAAAAACGAAAAATAGGGTGAGAATCCACTGACTGCACACACACACACACACACACACACACTGTCTACTTCATTTCACCGTCTAAAGGACTTTTATACTGTGAAGCTCATACAGACTTCTTTTGTTACACATCTGTTTGGATATTATATCTCTCCAGTGAAAAGCACAATGACGTAAATAGCATTGTTAGATTATGAACGATCTCCGGAGGGAATTAAAGGTTTGATAAAGAAAATAATTATTTGACTCATTTAATTTAGTGTGTCTAATATCTCTCTCTTTCACACACACACACACACACACACACACACACACACAGTCCCGCTGCCTCTCAATTCTACCCACCACGCTCCATTGTGTTCTCAAATCCTTCCTGGTAAAGCATCAACAGCCATTGTGTTTGAGTCCCATCCTCAGAATGGACGGGTGATTAAATGAGTATTACAAGAGTGAAAGGGAGGGGACCCCGGTGACAATAACCGCCGCTGGTCTGTAATCACAACTGTTGAATGGAAGATAATGGACGGTCTGCTGTGTCGAGGCCGGGCCACAGCTGTGAGGGACAAAAACCAAAACCCACGACGGAAAACACAGAGTCCTTAATAACCATAATGACCGTCCCTGCTCTGCACAGCGGCAAATGCATCAGTCTGGGCACCGGCTGGCTGACTGACCCGAGCCAAGGCCGCTGATAAAATTAAGTTGCTTCACACTGTCCACAGAGCAAGTCTGCCTAGATTCATTTACGTTTACATTGTATTTTACAGTGTGATCTCATAAAAAGATGTGAAATGAGCCCAAACTGTGAAACGCAGAGGTAACACTACATTAATTAAGGGTTAGCTAATGCTTAGCAGTTAACTAATGTGTCTGGTAATAATTTACTAATGGTATTCATGTTAACTAAGGTATTAATTTATACATTATTTAATAGTTTATAAAGATGACTATTAAATTATGTATAAATGAATACCTTAGTTAACATGAACACATTAGTAAATGATTACCAGACACATTAGTTAACTGTTAATTAAGGGTTAGTTAATGCTTATTAAGCATTAACTAACCTTTAATTAATGTAGCCTTATTGTAAAGTGTTACCAACGCAAATTTAAGCAGAATTACGTTCCTCCACCACAAACTGGATTCTGTGACTATGACACAGATTGGACATGACGTTTTCAGCTAACGGATAAGTTTAGACAACTAAAACAACTTGGTTAAGGTTAGGGAAAGGCTTTGTTCATGGTTAAATAAGCTAAAAGCTCCCTCTGTAAGAGAGCTAAGAATTTATATTTGACTCACAGAAGAAATTTCCATCATACAAGCTGGAAATTGAACTCCGGTCGCCGGCATTAAAGTAAAACACATCCACCCATCCGCCACCCGACCACAACACCCTGACTTTCCACTGAGCTGCTTCAATGTGACACTGCTTTCTGTTTATAGTCGCGTCTCCTTCATGTAACCGCTTCATGCTGGGAAAACAAAATTTTAACACTTCAACAACACGTCATTTGGCGTCAACGAGTCGTGTTCATTTCACGTTTTTATGTGAGATCAGGTTGGTATTTTATCTGTTCAGCCGACGCTCTCGCTCATCTGGAGCAACAATAACTCATAAGACAGTGTGAGGTTCTAAAAGCAAAGTTTCAGTCTCTCACTTTCCCCCCCCCCCCCCAAGGACCAAGTGTTCACCTTGAATGTCTTCACGCAGAACCGGAGCAGCAGCTGAAACAATTTATTCCCAGCGTGAAAAGCCTGTCCTGGCCAATCTCCAGGGACGCACCAGCAAGATGGAGCAATAAGTAAAACTAATCCATTAAGGCTTTCAGTGAGCATGGATTTAAAACTAGTATATGTGATAAACACAGTGGTGAACTTGACTTCACTGTTTGGGGGTTAGACTCGTTACCATGGAGACGACAGAACCCATCACATACGTCCTTGCCGAGGAATAAATGCGGGACGTGGTGTGACGTAGTATCTTATAAATCATTATATAAAATCATTTGTTTATAAATTATATATTGTATCATAGCTTTTTACCCTTTTTACCGTCTCTTATCAGCTATGATACAATATATAATTTATAAACAAATGATTTTATATTACACAAACAAATGATAAAATAACATAAATTATAGCATTACTAATAATTAGTAAACATTATTAATGATCATTTCATTGTTTGTTAACAGTAAAATAACTATTAACTAAAGTTTAATTAACTATCAATTTACCATTTATTAATGATGGTTATTATAAAGTGTTACCGATTTTTTATTTTTATTTTGGACCTATATATAATGAGTCTCTTGTAGTACTTGGACCCACAGACAGTTGTCGGTTGAAACCTCTTGCTGCTAACAATGAGTCCAAATTGTTTGTCAAAATATCTCCAAAAAAGCAGTGAAAAGTCTGTGAAAACGATACGGATACGTATTTCTCTCCACGGATCGTCTTCTGCCAAACTCTACTGTTTACAAGACTCTACTGTTTACAAGACTCTACTGTTTACAAGACTCTACTGTGTAGGTCACTCTGCCAGGATCCACCTTTCACCCCACAGCAGTGTGTGCAGCGGCAGAGAGAAACAGTCACGTTTCCTCTCAACTTCCATGTGGAGCCACAAACTGCTTTTTTGGGGGAAATATTCTGACAGTTTGGACTCACTCATCCGACAGCTGACTCCAATATTCTCTGTGGGTCCAAGTACTACAGGTACGGAAGAGACAAATTATATATAGGTCGCTGAACTTATCCTTCAAGGGTAAACAGGTGGCTCCTCCTCCACCACACAGCTCCTTTTTTTTTGTTTACAAAGACATCACACACACACACACACACACACACACACACACACAACAATAGCACTACACAAATTGCAAGCCCTCTCCTCCTCCAGCACTGGAGGCAGAAGCACGTACACACACATACACACACACGCGTACACACACACACACACACACATAATGTCTTTTTCTTTCTTTCTATGCAATCACATCAGGCAGAGGGACATTATGAATACACTTCGCTGATAACAGTGTGTGTTCCCACATGTTGAGACCCAGATTTAGCTTTCTAGAGGCACTGATAACATACAAAGGACAGAATGAAATGAATAACTACAGGGGTTTCACACCAAAAAACGCCTTACGTTACATAAAAAAAAAAAAACTGTCTCAATATTTCAACACAGCATCTGATTACATCCTCTAAAATGTTACTACTTTGTGAGTGAAGCGCTTCACTTCCCAAATAACTTCAATCGCCTTCCACAGTGAGTTTCATTTTCACGGCAAGAATCATTTTTCGCACATTTTCAAATGGTGAATATCTCGTTGCGGAATGAATTTTTTTTCAAAGGAAGAATTTGCCGTTTGCTGTGATTATAGTTGAATGTCAAACAGTTGCAGCAGCCTATCTGATTATCGCTTCCAGATTTGCGGGCTGCGGCGAAGCTCATTTCCCTCGGCTTCTGCACCAGGGTACCAAAATAAAAGCAAAGAAAAAAACGAATACGCATGGAAAATTTCTTATTCATGAACTCATTTTATTCATATCTCCCTGCGCCTGATAGTTCATGTCTCCTGTTTAATACGGTTTCATGCAGATGAGCGTCTTAAGTGAGGTTCTATAGCAGTTAAATGCAGAAGAAATGACTCAGTCGCAAATACGATTAGACTGGAATTCAGTGCCTGGGTTTGGAGGAAGGGTTTGAAGACTTTTAGCATGAAGTATATTCACTTCCAACTTTGTTGGTAGAAATAAGGTTATTTTCCCTTTGTAGAAGTTACGAGTCACTTTTTCTTTCTCTCTCAAAAGACTTTCTCTCTTTTTCTCTCTCTCACACACACACACACACACATACATACAGACATCCGGGAGTGGCCATAGGGAGAGAAAAAAGTTGAGTGATTTGCTATAACGTGCGCACAATATGCCATTCGAACCCTTGTTTTGTTGTATTCGTGCACACAAGATACATTTCATCCCCTCGATCTGGCCCTTGCCCTTGATTTGGCTTCATTTGAGCGCACGGAATACACTTCGTTCCCTCAATTTGTTTTTTTCGCTCCCATGAATTCATAATTTGTTTGCACAAAATAACTATTACGATCCTACAATTAAAACGGCACATCAGTTATTCCAAGCTGAGCCGATGATTTCAACCAACTCTGAAAACACGTTGCCTTTTCCTTTTGATTTACTGCATGTTAACTCTTCCAGAGCAACGCCACATTTCAAAAGAGATCACCGTTATGGGCCCCGGCTCTTTATAAGCCTGTGACGCATGATGCATCTTGTACACACAAATACACCATAGACTGTAACAACAGATGGAGTAGTGAGTGTGACCTCACCCATTGGCTTCTTCAGCTGGGCTCAGATTACAGGAGTTTTAAAATCCCAAACGATTTTGAAATCGGGTTGCATCGCGCACATAAGGAGAAACTTAACCGATTTTCTTCTCTCAAATCACAAACAAGCTCACACTACAAGTTTAGAACATGACGGTGCATCACACACTACAAGATATTATTAAGATTATCTTTTGCCGACGGAGCTTCTGTACGCGACAAGTCACGTGACCATGGAGAGGCAGGAGGCAGATGTTTACAGACATGGAGGCGGAACAGCAGCTTTGGTGTGTTCAGTAGTTTGCCAAAGAAAAGAGAAAGACCAGACGAGTTTGGATGAGGAAATGGTTTGAGAGACAGACATAAAGCGGGCTGTCTGCTCCGGAGGACCGGAGGTGAGAATTTAACCGTCAGTTTTAATCTCTGTTTGTTATAACGTTGGTATGCTATCGCTAGCCTAGTGCTAAAAGTGCTAAAAGGTTTACCGTTGCTAGGCAAGTTGTATTGTCCAATGTTGAAAGGCATAATGAAGTGACGTTGCCGTGCAGATACTCGCAAATATCAAACAGGTTAGAAATTATCCGGGCGGCTCCGATGCGTCTTTGAACAGTTCAGGAGGGTTCAGATTTGATCTGTACTCAGCTCACAGCACCAGATATTCTGTGCTGAACTTCGGTTCTGACCACAAGACTCAGGTCCAGATTTCTCCTCCGATTGGTTCCTCCTCCGGAGGATAAATCGGCGAAAAACTCCTGTAATCTGAGCCCGACATTAAAGGCTGTTTTGAAGCCTGGAGATTGTGTTTACAGTCGCCGCCATGGTGACATTTTTTGGAGCCAGAGCAGCCAAAGAGGCAGAGGGTCGTCGAGAGGCGTTTATATCGTTTATATCCATTATATCACCTTAATGACACAATTATTTTGAAAATTGCCACAAAGACACACATTAGAAGAAGTAAAATTAGCTACTGAGACCATAACCTTTTGTCAAAAAAAATGTATTGACTTTATATTTTGAGTGAGAAGTTGGGTTGTGGTCCGTTGACTTCATGGAGTCGGGCAGTTTGGAGTCTTTTCGGAGCCTCTAGCGGACGTTAGAAGAACTGCTGCTGCCAGCACTTCAGTATTGGCTTTAAAATTCACCCGTGGTTTTGGCCGCTTGGTCCACACACACACACACACACATACAAACACACACACAAGTTTTGTTTGTGTGTGTGTGTGCTTGCTGGGGAAAAGGTCGTCCGGGCTGCTCCACTCGCCCCACTGCCACCGTGACCCTGACCCAGATAAGTGACTAGGAAATGGATGAATGGATGGATGACTGTGTGTGTGTGTGTGTGTGTGTGTGTGTGTGGTTCTTTGTAGCTCAGTGGGTAGAGCAAGGCATTAACACTGCCAGGGTTAGAGGTTCCATTCCCACTGGGGCCATTCATGCTTAAAATGTATGCGCTCATGCAGCTTTGGATGAAATTGTCCAGCACATGGCTCATGCATGGGAGGAGCATGCTAAAAGACAAAATCCAGTACCTGTGTGTAACATGCTTAATAAAATAATAACCTTCCACTGCACACACATAAACACAACATCCTATAGTTTGTGTGCAGTAGCTACGGCCCCGGAGGCATCAGGAGTGTTCTCTGCATCATTTGGCTTTGATGAATAATAGATAGCGGCTCAATTGAAAACACTTAATATTTGACTGTAAAATATTTAGGCCTTTTTTTCCTCATTTGCAAAGACAAGCAGGTGCAGTTGGGAGGACGAGGAGGAGCAGAGGAGGTGCTCAGGTGTTATCGTCATGATTTCTCTCTCTCTCAGTCTTCTCCCTCTGCTCTCAAAACACACACACACACACACACACACACACACACACACTCTTACCTTTCTTTGTACCCCAGCACACTCTCTTCTTTCCATCTTTTGCCTCTTCCCTCATTGCCTCTCTCTCTCTCTCTCTCTCTCTCTCTCTCTCTTCCTCTCCCTCTCTCTCTCTCTCTCCCTCCCTCCCTCTCTCTCTCTCTCTCTCTCTCTCTCTCTGTCTCCAGGCCAGGCATAATTAATCGCCCCCAGACTGCTGTTTACATAGTCTGATGGTTTGAACAGAAGGAAGTGTCTCTGAGGCAAAACTCAAAACTCCCTGCCTCAGCAGAAACAGAAAAGGATGAGATAAGACGAGATGAGAGGGAAGAGTTTAACTCCTGGAGAGTCCTAGAGGGGGAGACGTTTATTCCTACATTTTTATAATTTTACAGAATTGTAATGTTTTTTTTGTAATTGTGAGGCAAGCCGATCTTTTCTAAAAGCCTTTTATGTAGTGTTGAAGTAATTAGCAGTTGTGTTGCAGTTCCACTAACCTGGGCAGTGTTGTTGGCAGTAACAAGCCATGATTGAAAATACATGAGTTGACTCAGTGATCTGCACACATAGTAATATGCATTTGAATATGCATTTGCAGTGATATGAAGTGGGTGTATTCTCTGAAGTGAGCTTCTGAATTAGTTATATACTTTTTATGTGAGCACAGCATTTTGTGTAAGGTAAGGTAACTCTGTTGTGAAAATTGGTCTAAAGCGTCAAAACTGTAAAACAGAAGCACAAATCAGGAAAAAAAGAGAAATTGTTCATTTTTGTGATAAAAGCATAGTGACCTTAAAATGCCTCATGTTACAACAAAGAAAAAACAAACAAACAAACAAACAAAAAACAACAAGCCAATCAAGATCAATAAAAATGATCTGGCAAACAGAATCTAAACAGAATCTAAATGAAAACAAAACACGACATGGTGGGAATGCGAGAACATAAATGTATAATAACGTCAAGTAAGGTAAATGAAATAGAAAATGAAGTCATCGGGGGGGAAATGAGAGTTTGTTACTGGATGGAAATGTGGTACTTAGCATACCGCTGTGTGTGTGTGTGTGTGTGTGTGTGTAGAGAGAGAAAGAAAAAGAGGGAGAGAGAGAGAGATGTTGCTGTCAAATTAATTTCTAAACATTGTACTTTCCAAGTACAGTGTTTATGATTCAAATCTGAAATTAGTCAAACTTTGAATCAAATCACTCTTCCCAACCAAGTTTTTAGTCAAAATGTTCCTACCAAGAGTTTCCCCAGATTCAAAGTTGGAGTTTTAGTTCTATAAACATTTCTCGGAGGCAGAAATAATCTGATTGGTTGAGTTAAACCTCACCGGGCTGGAGAGTCGACTCCAAATGACCTGCTGCAATCTCGACTCCAAACTCTGGAATCAAAGAAACTGTTTATTTTAAACAAATTTCTAATTAATTAATTCTGATTTAGGCCTATCTTTACTAATCTGCATGCGTTCAATTGCCTTGGTCTGATCCATTCCTACAACAAGTGGGGCGGGAGAAATTCAAGGCTCCTTGGTTTGACGTGGAATCGTCCATCCCTACTGAACTCTGAAGAACTGTGGTTATTTGGCTCCGCCCACTGAGGTTTAACTCAACCAATCAGATTATTTCTGCCTCTGACAAAAAACGTTTGTAGAATTAAAGCTCCAGTCTGCCCACAGGGAGAGAAAATGTCACCAAGCAGCTGGCCGCAGGTTGGTTGGTTGTTTAGTTTGCCCATTAGTTCAAGACTTGTCTGGTCTAGTCATGTTTATTTATATCGCTCTTTATCACCAGCGTGTCTCACAGGACTTTCCAGCTGGATCTCCAGTACCGATGGGAGGATTGAAAAATAATTAACAACAGCTAAATGCTATGATATAATATGGGCAGTTGCTTTAAGTGCATAATTGTCGCTGCAGCTCTCCTTGGAAAAATACAGTATAGATATAGATACACATACACATGTACAAATAGTTACACATACATACATACAGACATACAGTACAGTAGTATGCTATTTGTTATATAGACCACTCCTATGCGTCATGTACTTTCCATATTCGTCTTTGTAATTTCAATCAGCTGAGTATAAGAAAAAGAGTTTGATAATTATTTCCCTTCATGATTTGTTATATGCCTATCCTTCACTGACACTTAAAAGTGTATTTGATGTTAAGCAATATGAAGATTCACTTTTTCCTTGTTACAAAATTTGTTATCAAAAGACTTTTTTTGTCGCTTGTGTATAACAGACCGAATAAAACATTTAGATGATATTTTCAAGATTAAAAATTTGAAAATAACGATCTGAACGCTACTTTGCAGCAGATCTCTCTCTTTCTGATTTCTCTCTAATGCAGCTATTATTAATGTACGATTCCTTTCATGCGATTTCCCTTCACTCAGCCCAAGCCATTGCATAAATATGCTAAGTGTTTATGTGTTTGTGCTCTTTCCCTGACTCGGGTTTGAAATCTCACTGTGATGAGAAGGAATTATTAATCGGATACCAGTTTCGTTCGCTCCTTCCCACTTTTTCTTATTAGCTGTTGAATCAGCAGCTGTTTGTGTGGCTCATGAGGAGGGTGGTGCATCCTGTGTGCTGGGATGGGGCGAGGGGAGGGGGCATGCCATTCAAACTGAAAAATCAGGGTTTTTTTTTGTTAATGTATCTTGTGAGGAAAATGTTCCCCAAATGAATACAGAATCAGAATAGAGGCCTGTCACATAATCTTTGGTGAGAGCTAATGTGACTCCACCATGAATAACAAGGAAAGGCAATATTATAATTTTTTTGTTTTGTAAAGGTGGAAGAGAGAGAGAACATCAACCAGCTTTAATAATTTTAAAAAAACAGCTTTAAAAACAGTTACTGGTGATGTTCCTTTTAACCAAACAACTAAATGGACCCAGAAATGGGTCCATTTAGTTGTTTGGTGTATTTTTCTAATTCCCATGGATAACTGGCCAATCGTAGACGAGGTGACGTCACATCCAGATATTTCCAGCAGCTACAATGGAGTCTGATATGAGAAAATGTTCCAGCGATCTAAAACCTCAGCGGTAAACGTCAGGTTTTGGTGTCAGTCCCTCAGAATCAAAGAGCGAGGGCTTCTTTCTAGAGCCGCCATTTTGCAACGAGAGACGTTCAACAATCATACAGGGAGAAATCCATCGTAGAAGAGGAGAGAGACCAATTTCTCCACCCACAGGAGCAGGAGAGAGACCAGCATGCAATGCAGCATCAAGACAATGTTGAGTTTTGAGCAAACTCTTGTTCTCTTGTTCTGACTACATGTGTAACCCTCAGCTGAAAGCAAACAAGTTCAGGCCCGTTCTCTGAGGGTTGTTGAAAGGCATTCTGGGAAATGTAGGAAATCACTAACTGAAGTAGAAGTAGACGAGGTTGAGAGAAAGTGGGTTCACCAAAACTGTAAATTACAACACTTCATCACAAAATAGCTCCTGGAATGCACTGAGCATCACAGATTGCTGATATCTGACAGTGGAAAAGGATATTTGATGATGGATTTTTGCTTTAAGGCTTTATTGGAGGCTGATGGCGGTGTCATGTATTCAAAGCTGATAAAGGGATAGCAGGCGAGGAAATACGTTTGTAAATCAGAGGAGGAGGAAAAAAATCCCTTCCACCACCATTCAAGGCTCACAGGGATTTTATTAAGGCACCGTGGCTCTGACCCTCGCACTCCTCATTATCAGCCGCTTGTAATCTTGGCGAATCTAGGAAGTGAAGCTTATTCTACTGTTGCACTCGCCACAAGTCGCTTTGGATAAGAGCCTGAAATGTAAAATGTAAATGTGGGACGGCTGGATGGGTTGTGATTAGCATTCAGAGGGAATGACAAAGGGTGCGAGAGAGAAAAAGAGGGAGACGGAGATAGAGAGAGCGAGAGAGAGAGAGAGAAAGCTATTGTTAGGAGGTTAGATACGCTCCCCATTCCCTTAATAGCTTTAACAGTGGGAAGAAATTGTCCTATTTACCCCTTGCCTGTACTTGATACTCCATTTTAAAATCACTTCAGCAGCGTGATTGCATTTCCACTCGACCACTTAACCATTTCCGCCTCCCTGGTGTGCGACCGCATACACTTACCAGATCTCTCCCATATGAAACCTCTGATCCTACATTCATGTGTTTCACCCCCATCCACTCCTGTGCCATAGGAGTCTGTCAAGTCAGCTGAATCTCTTAACAGGTGTAACGTTTACAATCCTCCTCTGTGTCAACTTGCAGATTTAATCGGGTCAGATGTTCCCGCCAAGTATTACAAGCTCAGGGCGTTTTCACACCTGCGCTTTTAGTCCGGTTAAATCGGACTCTGGTTCGTTTTCCCCCTTGGTGCGATTCGTTTGAGCAGGTGTGAATCCGTGATCCGACCGCGATCCGACCCAACTACCAGGTGAACTCAATTTACTCCTCAAGTTTGAGCTAAGCGGCTCCTGTAGCCAGGTACAGCAGGTTTAGCAGGTATAGCCAGTATAGCATTTTCAAGACGTTTCCTCGAAGTGCATTCGGCATTCTGCTGGTACAGTGTTGCCTGGTATATTTCCCAGATAATCACAACAGTTATGAGCAAATGCCAACTCTGCTCTATTGCTCCATGTTGCATAGCAATGTGCACTAGTCCAGAACACAGGACCTTCTTCCTGTATTTACTTTCTTGCTCCCGCCCCAGACACATCTGACCAATAAGCGGAGTGAACGTTCTCATGTGGTTTGTAGCCTAGTGATGCATTTTGGTTCACTTGGAACCGAACCAAGGGGAAAACGCTCCAAGTTTACAAACTCATCAACTGATTCGGACCAGAGCAAACGAACTATAGGTGTGAAAACGCCCTTAGACTCATTTCCACAGCTGTTGCCATTTCTTTGAATCAACATGGAAACAACCAGCATTGGGGGAAACATGTTACAAAGAACTGCGTTACTGTAATCACATTACTTTTTCCTGTAATAGAGTAAAATAAGGCATTACTGTTCCAGTTACAGTAGTCACATTACAGTTACTGATCTAACAGATCGGTCGTTACTTGCGTTCCATTCTTCAGCCTCTTTAACCTTTTTATTGGTGTAATATCTATGAATGTATCTATCTTGTCTTCTGCTGCCTTCAAGTCATGTTGGAAATATCAGAATTACAGCAGGGCGATATGAACGAGCCAACAAAGAGGTAAATACGACTCAGAAAGCCTGAATTTAAAGCTGTGGGCTCTGTCTTTATTAAAAACCTTAAAGATAGATTTAGTTTTTGTCATTATTTTGATTCTTCTGCTGGTAATGTGGCTTAGCGCTACAAGATTCATCGACCCAGTGAACGCAAGTGAGCCGAACACAATCGTTTTAGGGTGTAACGCAAAAGTAATGTAACGAGTAGAGTAACTAATTACTTCTATTGGGGAGTAATAAGTAAAGTAATTCATTGCTTTTAAGAAAAGCAACGAGTAAAGGAAATTACCCTGGAAACTATAAAGCATGTAGTGGTTTGGCACTCCAAATTTAAAAGCTCCTCTCTAAAGAAAGACTGGAGTGGATGAAGGCCTGGCTTGTGCTTCAGAGTAAGGTGAGATTTTTGGGAAACAGCTTTGGGTTTACTCTGTTTCCAGGTAACAAGTTGTTCAGTTGCAACTTTCTGTTTTCTCCTCTTTGTTTTTTTTCCCCCTCTTTCTGAACAAAGAGCAGAGCAGAGAGTGCCTCAAGCAGCAAAACAAGGATTTGTTCCATAGTTAACAAATCCTGTATTTCACAGCAAAACTAAAAGAAAGAGAACCACTTGAGTTTTGGAGAGTGTAACATGAAAAGGTTTGTTGTTGTCCATGTTTATTTCTTTCAGTCACAAGAGTGTTTTTATTTTGTTAAATGTTGTTTGATGCTTACAATGTGAAAGACATTCTTAGTTTGCAACTTGCCCATGAAAAAATGAAAAAAAGATGTTACACCATTTATCAACAATTGACAGTTCATTTAATAATGTATTATTACGATATTACGAGACAATTATTAGGATGTTAATATGTAATCCAGCAATTTATTAGATTAGCAGGGTGTATTACATTTTTGACCCATGTAGGGACACTTCTATATCACCAACACCGAACTATACATGATCGCACCGCCATACACACCTACAGCGTAGCAACGGCGACACTTTAACACAGAACTATAAATCAGCCTTAACAGTTACATCTGCCTTAATGAAGACTGCATGGAGAAAGCTGAACAGTTCAAGCCATTTTTCAATTTGGGGACAGGTAAACGGCGCCGTCTGTTCATCAGTGCCATCAGAGAGTGAGGAGCCCCACGCTGAGCCTGTAATCGTCTGTCAGGAGCCTCCATGGCGGCAATCAGAGACAGAGTGATTTCAGCCAGAAGTCTTCCTGTTCTCCCTGTGACTCCCTCCTTCTCTTCCCCCTCTGTCTGTGATCAGGCCCGGACCTCCCTCTGTTTCTCTGCCTCCACCTCCATCCCTTACTTTCTATCTGTCTGCCTCCACCTGTAGTAGTTTTTTTGCATTCATTAAAACCTGGGAGGAGGTGACATCATTTACACCAGTTCTCATTGCACTGGACCTTTAAGTTGCCTGTCTTACTCCCATATTAAAATGGTTACTGTGCCATGGAGACATACTGTCCACCAAAAATATTGTGCAGATTATAGTTAGGATTGTATTCTCTTTCCCCATGTATTAGAAGTAAACTGCTGTTGCTGGTTCAGCTGGCGGGCCGACTGTTCTCTCTGGGTGGGACTCCACAGGTAAACAGGAATATTCTGTGAACTGCTGTATCCATGGCAGCAGGGAGACTCAGTTGCAGAGTATCACAGGTTCATGTAAACATCTTAACCTGAATGAGACTTTAACTGGAATATGGACAGTAGCTGGGACGCACAGTGAGAGGTGAGAGGTTTCATGCTGTAGGCTACGGTGTGATTGTTGGAAATACTGGAATACTGTTGTGGATTTTGTGGGACCTGTTGGACTTTTAAGTGTAATATTGGAGTTTGACCTGCCACAATAGGTTGCTGGGAGATCCATGGTTGATAGGAGACACAGCAAATGTGTTTGTGTCCACTGAGGTAACCTCCACTTTAGTTCATCCCACTTAGTGTACAGTGTGTGTGGATGTGCTCTCAACTAACAAACTTTTTGTATTTTGTAGGACGTCTGCCACTGCTGCTTTGCCTTGTTGGTTGTTTTTTTTTAATCAATTGTCTTAAATATTCATGCCTGTAAAGCGTGGTGATCACAACCATTTCGGAGTGATCCCACTATCTGCTAACAGTTGTAAGTGTTTTTTTCTATTGAGTGGTTGTGGCCATACTCGCTCTGGGGTGGTGTTTAGTATAGCAGCTCCCTCCTTATGGCATGCTTTCCTGTAGTGTTAATTGATCACTTCTTTTCTATTGCAGTATATGTGTGGTGTTTCCAACACGAGGGGTGTTAGCCAGAGTGCCATTTAATGCCCCTGCAAACGCCCCCACTGCAGTCGGCCTGAAGCCCTCCATTGGCCCAAGTGGATTGTAAACTGTTTGGTAACCGGGGAAGTTATTTTAAGCATAATTGTTTTAAGAGAACTAGTATATTAAATTAGGTGCTGCTACCTTAATTGTGGTTGATGGATGAAAATAAATTCTATGTTTTATTGTACAACACACGTCTCTGTCTCAATTCTGCAGAGTTAACCTGTATGTGGAAACCCTCTTTTGTTGGTTACAAGTTCAACCAGCTAGTTCTTTGGGTGAAAGTCCCAAGCTGGCTTAGTCTATCTGGTCTATAGCTAAGATCTAGTTCAGCCGGTCACACTCAGTTGGCACCAAATAACGGCACCTGAAAACACGAGTGTCAGTCCTCTAACAATAGAACTGCAGTGCCATTTGTTAGGAGTGAGAAGGTAATCCAACCAACTACAGGAAATGACTCCAAAACACAAGGGATTATGGGTAGATGGGTGTTGACATCTGATAGCCAGCAGTTCCTCATGCTTGGAAAGCCTAGCAGAATAAAATGAAGTCTGGACTGATGCTCACATTCAGCGATTTCTTCATGTGTTCTTAACTAAACACCAGAGAAGAAGAGATACACCATCATGCTTAAAGTGACAGAGACTGGAATCAGATTTGTATTGACTCCGCCCCCACCACCAAAATCTCTAACCTGGCAGGATGACAGGTCACCTGAACTCTGTCCAATAAAGGGGCTACTTGTGAGTCATGTGACTTTTATTTACAAGCACTGGTTCACTTGTAATTGGGCAGCATGAACCTCAATGATCCAAATGTGTAAACACAAGAAGTCAACTTTTCAACTTTTGTGGTTCAGACCAAAGGAAACAATCCGTAGGTGTGATCGCACCCTTACTGCATCATGGCTTGGACTAAAGGCACCTGGGCATCGTTACCCAGAATTCCCCTGTCCAGTCTCTCCACCCCTCCTCTGTTTTGTCCAGTGTGAACACCCATGAGGATCCGCTGATGACTAAAGGTATTTCAGTTACTACTCTACTCTTCACCTGCACCCTTAACAAGTGACTTTTTGTTGAATTGTATTAAACAGTGTCAGCTCTCTCATTTCAACTACTTTTGATTTTACTAGATAGAAGACCACACATCCCACAAAACACACACACACACACTGCGCTCTTGCACTGCCACTTCTAACTGTAGCCCTGCCCTGGCACTGTAAACGATCAGTGAGATGATGAATGTTGTTGTCATTCCTCCACAGAGACGATGTACTAGCAGGAGGGGGATCAATGCTAAATCACTTGGGAGAGCCGTCCTGCTCTGTGCAGACACACTGACCACAGCACAGGAATCACAACCGGCCTCATTCATCATTCATTCTTTCTATGTAGGACTCTGAAAGACGTTGAATGATGCCGAGAGAAAATGCACTTTTTTTTTTTCACCTTAATTTACATGGGATAGGGGTGAGGGGGTCTAAGCCACACACTCATTTTCATGTTTTATACTCTTACCTTACACACTCACTCCTGCTTAGTACACACACTGTGCCACTGGAGCAGTTGGGAGTTGTGTTTACTGTATACTGAATAATGTGGCTCTTTTCTGTGCTTTATAAATTGGAATATTACAAGGTAAATTCAATTCAATTCAAACTTTATTTCAGACTCAGGGTCCAGATAAAAAAAACAAAAATCAGGACATAACATACAATGAATTACATAAAAAAGGATCAATAAAAGATCATGGTTTAATGTCTTACAAAGAGAGAACTGTACCAATGTCTCCACAGCTGGGATTGGTAGCGTATAGTACTAAACCTTATGTTTGATAAAACCAAGATGATTTCATTTACAGAGTCAGAAGCCGGCAGATAAATTTATACATGAGATTTCTTAAAACAGCTTGGAAAGTATTGACTCCTGCAACCACAAACATTTGGCTGAATGATCTGAATGGCTGAAAGAATGATCCTTTGCTATATTTCTTTCGATAGTATCATTCCAAACTGAGATATCCACCATTTGGAAAAAAATCAACACCTACTCGCAGGTAAACCACATTATAGGTTACTATTAAAGTAACGAGGCATCTTAAGGCCTTTGCTTGCAAAATGGTCATGTTCCTGAGGTTTGAATCTCCTGTGTTGATGAAATATTGACTGAATATGGATGTGCTGCATCTTTGGAAAGAAGCCCTTTGTTTCCCGTTTCCAGAAGAAGTTGAACCACAGGCACCGCTGACGTCAGTTTACATGATTTCCGAGCACTGAAGTTCAAAGTTTTCCAACATTTTACCTCTCGCTGCCATTTCTGAGCCGCCGCCTGGAAAGTGACCTAGTGCGCTTTTAAACATCTGTGAACCCCAGCAGATATTGCAGCCAAAATATATGGCAAAAATCCCAAGAACTTTCCAGAAAACCGCTGAAGGTGACCTGGCACCCTGCATGCTGCGGTGTCTCTGAAATGCGTGACAAAATATACGCTTTAGCTCTTTTTAAGCATGTAGTCTCCTCTCTTTCATATTCAAGGATCATCCTCTCCTGCGTCCCTTTTCTCTGTGTCCTTCTCAGTGTTACTGTGTCATAAACGGAAAAAAATACGAAGGAGAGTAGAGTGCTGACTCCTGCTGAATAAAAAAAAAAAATATATATATATATATTTCTTGGCACACAATATCCCAAGCTTGTGCCTGGAAGAAATCAGTGTGATATCAGAGAACTCAACAGGTGTTTTGCTTTCATCAGAACAGTAATGTTCCATGAAACCTTCAACCTGCTGCGGTTCTCACCCCTGCTCTCATTAAAGATGAATGTCTTGCGATGGTATTGTTTTTTTCTTTTTCCACACAGTGAGCATGGTGTGGTCTGGCATTTATTGACGTCTGGCTGTGTGGCCGGTCTGTTGTGTACTGAGGGTTAGTAGGTGGGCTATTGAGTCTCAGACTGGGTTTGTATCATCCTTCACTGACCAAACACCAAGATAACAAGACTCTTGAGTCTGAGGAGTCACCGGCCCGCAGAGACACTGAGACACTTGAGAAACCACAGCACAAACACCAACAACACACTTCAACGGAAAGTAATCTTTAAAGCTGCGCTAGGTAACTTTGCACGTTGTCCAGCGCCAAATGGCAGCGGGAGGTAAGTGTTTGAAAAATATTAACTTCAATATCTCCTGTAATATCCTGTAATATGTTGTCAATGAACTGCAGACAGCACGCTCCGGTCTGTGATGCCTTATAGAGAAGCTGGAATATTGAGAGAGAGAGAAGCTGGAATATTGAGAGAGAGAAACTGGAATATTGAGAGAGAGAGAGAAGCTGGAATGTTGAGAGATAGAGAGAGAGAGAGAACCTGGAATATTGAGAGAGAGAAGGTAGAATATTGAGAGAGAGAAGCTGGAATATTGAGAGAGAGAGAGAGAGAGAGAGAGTGAGAGAGAGAAGCTGGAATATTGAGAGAGAGAAGCTGGAATATTAAGAGAGAGAGAGAAGCTAGAATATATATAGAGAGAAGCTGGAATATTGAGAGAGAGAGAGAGAAGCTGGAATATTGAGAGAGAGAAGCTGGAATATTGAGAGAGAGAGAGAGAAGCTAGAATATATATAGAGAGAAGCTGGAATATTGAGAGAGAGAGAAGCTGGAATATTGAGAGAGAGAGAGAGAGAGAAGCTGGAATATTGAGAGAGAGAAAGAGAGAGAGAGATAAGCTGGAATATTGAGAGAGAGAAGATGGAATATTGGGAGAGAGAGGCTGGAATATTGAGAGAGAGAAGCTGGAATATTGAGAGAGAGAGAGAGAGATAGAGAAGCTGGAATATTGAGAGAGAGAGAAGCTGGAATATTGAGAGAGAGAGAGAAGCTGGAATATTGAGAGAGAGAGAGAGAGAGAGAGAGAGAGAGAGAGAGAAACTGGAATATTGAGAGAGAGAAGCTGGAATATTGAGAGAGAGAGAGAAGCTGGAATATTGAGAGAGAGAGAGAGAGAGAGAGAGAAGATGGAATATTGAGAGAGAGAGAGAGAGAAGCTGGAATATTGAGAGAGAGAGAGAGAGAGAGAAGCTGGAATATTGAGAGAGAGAGAGAGAAGCTGGAATACTGAATGGCCTTTTAAGTATGTTTCTATGCACACTAATAATTCAATCTTAACCAGATGAAGGCAATACTCTAAACATTTACACTGTAAACTCCTTCATTCTGATTCTCTTAGTAAGGTGATAACAGCCTCGTAAGGCTTAGCTAAACATAACCTGGCTGACACTGCTCAGTCTTTTGATTTCCCAGCCAGATTTCTTGTTTTCAAACTGTGCACCAGTCTCCAGACACAGTAACCTGGATGTTGTGTTCACAAAGCAAACAACGCGGCTCAGTGCAGTGGAGTGGCGAGCGGGAGACAGATTATTAGATGAATCCATGTAAATCAGGTGATTAGAGAAATTTCGAACCATGTAAACATTGTCATCTAAATATTGCCTTAAGCTGATTACTCCCAGTAATCAGAGCATTGGTGTGCATGTAAATATACTCAATGATCCAATGAAAATCTTAATGGATATCTTCATTGGAATACTCTTGGAATAATCTCTGGCCCAGTTTTGGCTTGTGGGTTTCTGGGAATATTGATGTCGGTTCTCCCGGACAGCATCTGTGCAGAAGACATCGCTCACTTTGCCAAGACACTTCACCGAATGAAAAAGAGTGTTTTGATAATATGAGAGCATTTGGATTAACCATTCATTTCAATTCAATTCAAACCTAGGCAGGCAGGGAACAAAAACATACCTCTCACCGTATGGACAAAGATCAGAAGATAACAGCAGACAGGGAGAGTCAGGGACAGATGTCACGCAATAAACTTGCTCATTTGTGCAAATTCTTATCCAGGCTTTAGATTCTACATCATTTCATTTTGCAAATTTGCAGATATTCTAATTGCAGTGGGGATAAATGGGTTCTTTTCCTCTTCAGCTTGAAAATGTCAAAATAAATCTAAATCCTTTTTTGCAATTCAGGGTTGATATCCTCTGGGAAACATGTCCAAGCTCCAGAAACATCTCAAATATAATATGGTCTCTCAGTGTATCCACGGTCTCTCTCCCCATCAGAGCCGGTGTGACAAGCTCAGCATTATATGACATCCCATGAGACTTGGGGAAATGGGCCAAGTTGCAAAAGCAATATCACTTCAGCCATGAATAAATCACTGAAAGCTAAAAACTATCAGAGCCTGTGACTTGCCAAGGGAAATGATTATGGGATTAACATTTGGGGAAAGTGTGTTTTAGTGGCATCAGTCAGGGAGACGATTAAAGTAATAAAAAAACGACAACAAGAAGTGACAAGGGAAGGAGATCAGAAAGCTCTGGGCAGCGAACGCTCCCACAGAACTTATTTAGAGGAGACGATCATGACTGGAATGAGCAGCTTCTCCCTCCACCTGCTGCCGAGGGAAAGGCAAGGGGAGCGAGACGCAAAGAGGAGAAATACAAAGTGCCTGGTGCTGGAGGAGGCGATTTACAGAGGATAGGACACAGAATGAGAGTGCGTGTGGTAAAAAGCAAGATAAGATAAAAGCATAAGATTAGATTTTTGTGTTACAATATGCCCACACTGCAAAACCTGTTCAGTTATTTTATCTTGTATCCAGACTTATCAAGCATATTTTTAGGATTTTTTTAATGAGATCATCTTACTGCACTGGCAGATAATTTGACTGGTTTGAACACATTTTACTTTTTTTTTCAGGAGACTGTAAGACTTGTTTCAGGACATTTACTTGGTAAAAGTTAAATTGTCTTTGAGAAAGTTTCTTGTTTCAAGATTTTCTTTATTGTTTTATGATGGTTTCTTGAAAGAAGTCATTTTGGCATGTATCAAGTCAAATGTATTGAAACCAGCAACCAGTGCAGTGAGATAATTTGACTGAAAATATCATGAAATAAGCTTGATAGGTCTGGAAACAAGATAAGATTTTTTGCTATCTACAACATTTCTACATTTTCTCATGAATGAAAGGGTCAGTTGTTTTTTTTTTACCTCAGTCCATCCCCCTTTTGTACCATTTAAACTGTCTACATGTTCATGATGAAAGCATTTATTCTAGTCATCGGCGGTGATAACATTTTGGTGTTTAAGGGGCAATAAGTACGATTTCCGCTGCTCCTTAGCACAAAACAACATGATATCATACAATTTTGTGAAATGAGCTGAAGCCATAGAAACATAGATTACGTGTTGTGAACAAGAATTATGTGAAGATTGCGTTCCTTCACCTTGAGTTGGATTCTGTGACAATAACACGGATTGGAAACAACATTTTTACCTAAAGGTTGGCTAACGGTTAAGTTTAGGCAACTAAGACAACTTGGTTAAGGTTTGGGAAAGGCTTTGGTCACGGTTAAAACTTATACTAACTTCACTCACAGTAGAAATCTTCTTGGTAGAAGCTCAGGTCGTCGGAGTTGAAGGCAAATGTTTACGCTCATCCACCAACCCGACCGCAACACCCTTACTGCCCGCCGCTCTGTTTCAATGTGACTCTCCTTCTTGTTTACAGTCTCGTCTCCTTCACATAACTCTTTCTGCACGGACCATGTACTTGCATTTTAAGACTTTATCAGTGGGGGGTTGATAACATTGTAAATCAATACCAGTGACTCAACGATTACTTGGCCAGATTTCTGGCTTTCAAACTCACTGTCTGACCCGTGATCTGTTTTGGAACAAAAATGACATTTCAAGACACTCCCACTTACTTGCATTTTCAAAACAATAGAGGACAGTTTTATGAGTTTGGGACCGCTCCAGCTTAATATTTCATCTACAAAGGCTAATAAGCCTCATTCATAAGCCAAAAACCAAATGACAAAGCAGTATTATTATTACAGAAGTCTGCATGGTGATATATTACCTCTTTACTAGGTGTTTCTGTTGGAGCTCTGCTCTAATTAGCTAGCTTACTCGTCCTTGTTTTGAAAATGTGACTTTATTGTTTGTGTCAATTACAGGCCACCGTAGCTCAAGGTGGGAGGGGTGCATGGGGCTGTAGTGAGACATGTGAAGGAGGAGATGAGTTATAAGTTAAGCAATTCCTACTGGGAACCAATTGAGATTGATAAAGGTCACAGACTTAATGCCCCTTTAGCGAGGCCTAAAATATAAAACGTTTTTTTACATCATAGATCATCTGGTGGCAGCCGGCCACTGCTGAATGAATGAATATAGAGGAAAGACTGAAAGCAGCAAAACCTCAACCAGCATTAACAAAAATGAGGCATGAATTGTCTTCTCACAGTGGCTATCAACTCCATATAACAAGCCAGATATGGAACCTTTCAGCATTACTTTGAAAACACAGTGAGTTTTGTCCCATCACATTTTCTTCTCCGCACGTCCGCACCCCCGTCTTCATCTCCTCAACAGATGTGGCAAATCATTACATGCAAATCAAAGCACCTGCTTCTCTACTGAAGTCAGAGAATGTCACTGACAGCCAATTATCCAGCCTGTCGCAGACGGGAATGGAGAATTCCCACCTCTTCCTCGCTCTCTGACACTCTGCGGAGCGTTAAAGGGCAAACAAATCCCCCCTGTGTGTGGATCTGATAAGCTGTGTGACGGCGAAGCTTCACACCACCATGACATGGACTTCACTGAGAAGCTGCTGCCACAACACGGTTATTTTCCGAAAGCGAGTGGGCAATCTATTTTTCAAGATTATCTTTTGAGGCTTTTCTGCTTTGTCACACAATTTACGAAAGGGGGAGTGACAGGAAACACACAGGATGACATACCAAGCTGTGACTTGGGTTCAAGCCCACAGTTTTGTGAATGTGTCTCTCAGCCAAAGGAAGCCATCAGTGCACTTCAAGTGGACCGTCCAATCTGATGAGATTGTAAATACAATATCCCTGTTGTCCTATAACCTCCCATTATCACACACACAAACGCACACACACACACACACACACACACACACCTCAATGTTCTGTCTTTCCCTCTCTGTCTAACAGGAGTGTGAGAGAAATACATCAGCAGTGAGTTCTGCCTGGTATTTTGATCCTGAGTGAGAAGCTGGAGAGACGAGAGAGAGAGAGAGAGAGAGAGAGAGAGAGAGAGAGCGAGAGAGAGAGCAGGACTTATCGACTTTCAGAGGTCGTGACCCTGGGAGGATTCTATCGATCGCCATGACAACTTCACTAACCAGAAGATAAGAGTCTGTCAGTCTGACATTTCCACCTGTTTGGTCTCCAACAACGAGCCTGAGTCCTTGAGATGGTTATAGTGTGCTGACTCAGCAGTTTAGAGTTACAGTCAAACACATACACACACACACGTACGTGAGTACAAAGGCTAACACTATTTCTACTTCCCTCTACTTCACAAACATCCATATATACAGATTAATCAGGGCAAGGCAGTGACCGAATATTTGTAAATCCAATTTTTTTTTTTAACTGCATTTCATTATGTTACCTAAAAAAAACAATGTATTTTGAGAATTTGCGAATGACTACTAATACTAATTCTTATCTGTACCTGTATACATCAAATATGGCAAAATAGTCGAATACATTACTGAGTTTGGGTAATCCCTTGGAATTCGTTACTGATTGCAGTTTTGATGAGGTAGTAACTGTGATGGAAATACATTTTTAAACCCTTAATATGATGCATGCAGAATCAGACAGGGGATTTTATATAAGAATACACTAAATACACAAATATACAATTTACAAAATATAATTCACAGTATATACAACATGCACAGCAATAATGTTTATGAATTCCATTTACTTAGATGCATCTTTTTATGGCACCTTGGCATGGAAATGCTTATATGTGTTACATCTACCAACCAGCAGGCCTGCAGCTTGAGTTGTAATGAGCGCCCCCCCCCCCCCCCCCCCCCCCCCCATCACTCAAGGAGAAACATTGGCTCTGTATTGATTCATACATAAAAAAAACAACACAGCGAGCATCAATATTCGTCTGGAAATGCCTGAACACCGCCGACCCTTTGCAGCTTAAAATGCAATACATTAAAATGTCAGTGGGAGTCTACAGGCCCGGCTCTTCAATCAAGAAGAAACACCAAACAACTTAGTGAATAATTTCAGATCAATTTATAGTTTAATGTTGTTTAAGTGCTTGCTCCTTTCTCCTCAACATACCAATTATTGATGATCTAATTTTGCGAAGCCTTTCCCAGTGGTGCTAATATTTTCTGTTTTGAATGATTGCCTTCTGGTTTCTCTTTGCATTAGGAAGGCAGCTCAGCAGACTGAAAACCAACATTTTGTGGTGATAATGATGCACTCTGCCAGTGGTAATTCCTGATTCACACAACTTCCTCTTTCTTCCTTTTTAAACCCATTTAGCTGACAGGAATCCAGAACTTACACTTAACTTGGTATTACCTCCTGAAAGAGTTGGGAATTGAACATCGGATTGAAGCTAAATGTATCTGCAACCGCGCTATTTAAGTGTCAAACTGAAACTGAGACTGAAACTGTCTGATTCAGTATCTCTTTTCACAACTATATTTACGAATTTGTATAATTTGGTATGAGAACAGACTGAAGCAGACAGGAAGCAAAGACATAAAAGTGTCCAGACAGAATATTGTAGCTATTCCCATCTTCTATCGCCCATAAAACCCAACACAGATTATGCTGAAGTCTACTGTGCATTAAGCCATCAAATGGCAGCGGGTCCAGATGTCACCAGTAAATCTGAATTGCCATCTTCATTGGCAACTGCTGTGTTACATTGTGACTGCAGAGGCTGAGGAGAGCGGACAGGCCCAGCTGGCCATATGGAGCAGATGTTCCAATCTAATCAAGCTCTTCTACTGTGGCCTTTTCATTGCATCAATATATGCTAGATTATATGGGCTTAATGGACAGGTGGCCACAGGGTCGAGCATCTGGGAGGTTTCATAACGGCTGATTGACAGCCATGGTAGTTAGTTGCAACTGTGCAAGCCGGAAAAACAAAAAGTCTTGTGTTGTAATTGGACAAACATCAATTTATAGTCTGCCCTTGCAGGAAAACCACATGGATTTACAGTATATGGTCTCATGTTGTCACCGAGGGTATTGTGATTGCATGTGAAGTATATGTTTTGCTATGTGATACCAAGAAAATTGCACATGTGGAATCATGCAGGTACATGTGATGGCATGTTTTCCCACATGAACGCAGCATGTGAGGGCCTTGCAATTGGGATGTTTTTGCACTTGAGGAATCATATAAGCACATGAGAAAAAATGAAAACATCACACTCATGCCACTATCATTGATTGGTTTGAGGTCAACAGAAACTCGTTGCTCCTTATAGGGACTAAATTAAAACCTGAAACACGTGTCCAGCTGCTGTACTGAGCAGAATTTCAATTAAAGGCTTCAGTGTGGCCTTTTAACATGCATCAATATTTGCTACAACATTCAGGCTTAACGGACAGGTAAACACAGGATACAGCATGTGGGAGGTTCTGTAAGGGAGGTTTGCGCACACACACACACACACACACACACACACACACACACACACACACACTTTGCGCATACACCTAGTACAAGCCTTCGGGGGTCGCTGTAGGAGTTTAATGGGATTATGAGCAGATGCTGAGGACTGTAATGTCCCATGAGAGTTGGAAAAATATATGAAGGTCAGATCTAGCTAAATGATATTTCCACAAGCAGCAAAATCAGGAATTGATTTTTCTTCTGTTTATTTTTTTCCCCCCCAAGTAGAAACAGATGAATCCCTCAGAGGAAAGCGAGCTGCTAAAAAGGAAAGTGACCGTCTCTCCAAAACTAGAGTGAACATCAGCATCACCTGCCAAGAAGAGAAGGGACGATGAGGAAGATTTGTATTCTTGACCAGATTTGTGAGTTATTTGGGATTTTTCTTTCTTTCAATACAATAAAACATCTTACAGTAGAAAACTGTAAGAAAAAAATAGCTCACTCTGAAAAATGTCTGATGATTTGTGACAATGACGATGTAGACGGTCACCTATATGACAGGAAAACATAGCATGGGACAGATTCAGCTGTGAATGAGGTTTTAGGCACTGGTGTTCTGGTATTTGTAGTTGCTTGGCAAGTCGAACTGCCCATGCTTGTTTGTTTGGGGGTGCGGCAGCTGCTGCAACATTAAAGTACTGGCAGTACTGGTGCTCTCTGGGAGGTACAGTGCAAAACACCACAGCAGTGACCACTTATCGCCAAAGATGTTGCCAAAATAAAATAAAAACAACAATAAGAATCTTGTAGATCATGGAATGGAAACAGGAGATCCCCAGCTGTCTTACAGCTCTCCCAGAACGTCCCAGCTGCCAGAGAACCAAGGGTTCAAAGGACTTGTAAATGGACAGGGATTACACAATTCTTCTGTGTTTGAACTGAATTCAATAGCCAGTTATCATCATGAGCAAGAAAATTATCTCTGCGGGTGAGTTCAAGTCTTGCATTGGTGATGTCTTCCATTGCTGCCAAATCAGGCATCGTATATTGTCAGGCACAACCATTATACTTTATACTTCTATACTGAGAAATTTAAGTTTGATTGAGCACACTTGAGTAATTCATGACTATAAGTTCAAAAGTCATTCATAATAGCTGACTCGTGAATTCTTATTAGCCTATTTAATCACTTTAGTAGGATAGAGATACAGATCTAGAGGACAGGATGCTAAACTCTGCCTGTTATCTTTGTCAGTGGTGGAAAGTAACTAAGTACATTTACTCAAGTACTGTACTTAAGTACAATTTTGAGATACTTGTACTTTACTTGAGTATTTCCATTTGATGCTACTTTATACTTCCACTCCACTACATTTCAGAGGGAAATATTGCACTTTCTACTCCACTACATTTATTTGACAGCTTTTGTTACTTTTCAGATGGAGATTTGACACAATGGATAATATAACAAGCTTTTAAAATACAACACATTGTTAAAGATTAAACCAGTGGTTTCCAACCTTTTTGGCTTTTGACGTCTTACAAAAAGCAGTGTGTTGTCAGGTCACATTTCAGATGTCTATGAGTTGTTAACAGCTCCACTAAATAGTGATTTTTCCCTCTAAACCTCACATGGTTTCATTTCAATAAATGTTCAAATGATCCAATATTTCAGCAAAAATCAAAGATTAGAGAAAAAGTCCAAAAACTGAAAACAGATTTGTGTATCAGAACTTGTTTTTTCTTCTTTCCTCTCCCATTAATCATCTCACGACCCCTCAGATTTATCCGGTGACCCTTTGGAGGGGCCCGACCCCTAGGTTGGGAACCACTGGACTAAACTAGCTAACTGTATATAAAGTAGTTCAAACTAGCTCCACCTCCAGCAGCTACAACAGTAACATGCTGCTCACACACTGATGCTTCAGTATTAATAATCTAATGATGTCATATATAATAAAATATCAGTCAGAGGGACCAAACCACTACTTTTACTTTACTTTAACTACATTTTGCTGCTAATACTTATGTACTTTTACTTAAGTAAGATTTTTCATGCAGGACTTTTACTTGTAATGGAGTATTTTTACATTGCTGTATTGGTACTTTTACTTAAGGATCAGAGTACTTCTTCCACCACTGATCTTTGTTACAACCACAGAACTGGAACGATCAGAACGGTCATTCCTTATCAAACCTCAGAATGTTTCATAATGTTGTTGCTGATGGATATCAGCATCGGTGCAGTGCGTGAGACTCATCATGGAACATCATGTGTTACTATGGCGATGGCACCACATAGCTTAACATTCTGATGACAGCCACGCTGAACATTCCAACTTTCCACAACGCTCATCTCCATGACAACAACATCAAAAATTCGGTAACACTTTACAGTAAGGGTCACTAACTTAAGGGTTAGTTAAAGCTTAATAAGCATTAACTAACCCTTGATTAACAGTTAACTAATGTGTCTGGTAATAATTTACTAATGGTGTTCATGTTAACTAAGGTATTAATTTATACATTATTTAATAGTCATCTTTATAGACTATTAAATAATGTATTAATTAATACCTTAGTTAACATGAACACCATTAGTAAATTACACACTAGTTAACTGTTAATTAACTTAGTGACCCTTATTGTAAAGTGTTACCACAAATTCTATGGCAGCCATCTTGAAGTGTACCAAAAGAGATTACCTTGACCTCCCGTCAGGACGTGGCCGTTCTATTGATTCTATTTCTGTGGTTAAAACCTAGTGAAATGATCACTATATGTGTGTCGTGAAAACGTAGAATGCGTTTCTACTACGATGTCTTTCTTTGCCGTTCAGTGTTGCCACAGCACATACTCAACTGGCTCAAAGTATGCATGGAGATAATTAGAAATCCCAGTTTCTGCATAGAAAATAACACACACATTATTTTTTATGTGTTATTTATACATCTGGTGCCTGGTATTTTGAGTTTTCTTGCTTTGGAAAAAAAATTGTGTACCATTTTCTGATCAACCCAAAAAAGCAGAGTGATTTCAAGCAGTACAAGTTTTCAGCAAGCCCTACTGAATATGAATGTTTTTTTTTTTTTTACAAGCTGTTGAGTTCTTCATTTCACTGAATTCTAATGGACTCCTTCTGGACCTTCCTGACCTTGGTGGCATTAGATTTTAATCGCCTTGGGATAATCAATAATGCCGGTTCTTCCATGTAACCTCTGGAATACACATCACATGAATTCTTGTTTTCCACTCCAAACCAGCCGAGCATGACCCTTGGTCTGCAGTAACACTTGTGTTTTGGCAGGCAGGCGTATAACGGGTGAATGTTCGTTAAATAAAGATTAGCCACATTGTTCAGCTGAGTGGACTTGAACTTATGATGTGTTGGAGTCGTTCCCCCTACTAATCCTGCTCTTTCTATTTCTGTTCAGGACACAGAGAGAGAGAGAGATAGATAGAGAGAGAGAGAGAGCAGCTCATTCCTCTCTCATTCTCTCCATCTGTACCAGCCTGAGTTGTGACAATTCAATCTGTTCAGTGTCTTCCTGCATGAATTATGGATGAACCCCACAACCTCTGAATGTGGAGGGGATTTACGTTGATGGAGCAGCCCTTTGCTTTCTAACCCTCCTGTTCATGTCACAGGCTCAGTGTGGATTTGAAAGAGGCCGAGAAAATCAAGGTAATTTGCAGAACATCAAAGCAGAGGAAACCCTAGCATCCTTATTCCCCGGTGGCAGACCGCGGCCTGACTGCTGTCTGCTGAAACACATTAGCAGTGTTCATTCTGGCACTGAGTCCTCTCTGATAAACAATTAGCACAATGTTTTAAGCCTGAACCCGGGGTGAAGTAAATAAAAGCCGTCAATTTGTTGAAAGATGTTTTCATGCCTCATCCAATAGAGGCTTGTTAGAGGGTATTCAGAGAGCGATGGCCAGGGTTTGGACAGCCATGCTGGAAGAGACAACAACAAAAAACTGTAATCTTGCCTTTTCATCCCTGTTGTTTTCCCCCATTTTAGACTAGAACATGAACGGCGTACCAACACACTGAATTTTTCTTTTGTTCAGTCAACGAGGAAGCGTCAAAAACATTTCAGTCTTTCCTTTTGTTGTCACTGCTCCGTCATGGTGGCATGTGTCAGGGAAAAATGATCCTCTCAGTACCTGGATTAATTGATAATAACACAATTGAAACCTTTAAGAAAACTGTAAATGAGTTACCATTGTTCATGGCATCACCAACTGAGGATCCTGTGAACAACTTCAACTCAAAAGTACGAAATATCATTGACAGCATTGCACCTGTTAAAACTAAAAACATAAAAAAACAAAAAGCCCCCTGGAGAAATGGAGTGGTTGTTAGGCAGTTTAAGAGAAAGTGTCGTCAGGCAGAACGACAGTGGAGAAAGACAAAACTTCAGGTTCACTATGAAATCTACAAGGATAGACTGAGTTACTACAACAAAGAAATTAAACAGAGAATCCTTCTTCTCTAAAATCATTAATGAAAATATCAACAATAGTAAAGTGCTCTTCTCTACTGTTGATCGACTTATTAATCCACCATGTCCAACCCCATCAGAGATGCTGTCCACTAAAAAATGTGAGCAATTCGCCACATTCTTCAATAACAAAATTACTGCCATCAGACAGAACATTAGTGCCTCAAGTTCTATAAATGAACCTACCCTCCAGTTCTCCAGGAATATTACTTGTGCCATGTCTCATTTTGACCCTCTAGACCTACAACAACTAGACAATTTTGTTGGGCAGCTCAGGTCCTCCACCTGCTGCTTGGATCCTCTCCCTACCACATTTTTTAAAACTGTTTTTGACTGCTTAGCACCTGAGGTATTGGAAATTATTAACTGCTCTCTTCAGTCAGGTATATTTCCTGCAGCGCTTAAAACAGCTGTCTTTAAACCACTTCTGAAGAAGAGTAACCTTGATGCAACAGTTATTGCTAACTATAGGCCCATCTCCAACTTACCTTTCCTCAGCAAAATACTTGAAAAAACAGTTTATTCTCAGCTTAATAACTTTCTAACATCAAACAGCCTTCTAGACACTTATCAATCTGGTTTTCGATCTCACCATAGCACAGAAACAGCACTTATCAAAGTTGTGAACGATCTGCATATAAACACAGACTCCAATAAACTATCTGTTCTTGTGCTTCTGGATCTCAGTGCCGCTTTCGACACTGTTGACCATGACATTTTACTACAGAGGTTAGAAAAATGGGTCGGCCTATCCGGCCCGGTTCTAAACTGGTTCAGATCCTACCTACAGGATAGGCAGTTCTTTGTGTCCATTGGTGACTTTGCCTCGGAAAGAGTGAGTATTATGTGTGGAGTACCCCAAGGTTCGATTCTTGGACCACTACTGTTTAATCTCTATATGCTCCCACTCGCACATGTCATACAGAAACACAAAATAAACTACCATAATTATGCAGATGATTCACAACTGTACATATCCCTATCCCACGAGGACCTAGATCCCATACATTCCCTAACTCAGTGTATTGCTGATATTAATCTATGGATGTCACAGAACTTTTTACAACTGAACAAAGACAAAACAGAAATACTCATCTTTGGTGCAAAGGCTCAGAGACAGAAAATTGCAGCTCATCTCAGTTCTCTGTCTCTGGAGATCAAAAGTGAAGCTAGAAATCTGGGTGTAATCATAGACGGCGATCTAAATTTTAAGAGCCATATCAATCAACTCACAAGATCAGCCTTCTACCATCTAAAAAACATTTCAAAACTGAGGGGCTTTCTATCAAAATCAGACTCTGAGAAATTAATTCATGCATTTATAACAAGTAGACTAGACAACTGTAATGGTCTTTTCACCGGCCTCCCAAAATCAGCTGTGCGGCGACTACAGTAAATACAAAATGCAGCTGAACGCGTTCTAACAGGAACTAAAAAGTCTGAACACATTACGCCGGTTCTTAGATCCCTGCATTGGCTCCCTGTCAAAACTAGAATCGATTTTAAAATTCTACTACTTGTTTACAAAGCTCTAAATGGCCTTGCACCTCAGTATATAACAGACATGCTAATTAGATAAAAACCAGCAAGAACCAGCAAGGTCCACAGGCAGCGGTCTTTTAACCGTCCCTCATACTAACTCCAAAGCAGGGGATGCTGCCTTTTGTATTTATGCCCCAAGTAGATGGAACGCCCTGCCTGAGGACCTGAGAGAGGCCCCCACACTGAACACCTTTAAAACCAGGTTAAAAACCTTACTTTTCACAACAATCTATGGCTAAGTTCTTAATGTGTGTGTGTGTGTGAGTCTGTGTGTGTGTGTTTTGTATATTTTGACATTGGCATATTTTGCACTAACACTTGTTGATGCATATTGCATATGCATACTGTATTGTCTTTTTATGTAAAGCACATTGTGTTGCTCTGTGTATGAAATGTGCTGTATAAATAAATTTGACTTGACTTGACTTGACTTAATATGCTGAATCTCTGTGAATACAAGTCTTTATTCCTTACACATGTACATGGAGAGAGAGGACTCTAGCATGTTAGTCATGCAATTGTGGAGCAGTCTCTAAGGAAAGAGGATCTTAAAACTTTCTTTTATACAGTGTGACAAACATCTTACAGAACAAGTGTTCACAGCCTGATTATAATATATTCCAGACTAAGTTCCTCCTTATAAACTGGTTTCAACTGATTCTTCACAAGTATTTCATACAAGTCTGTGGTTTAGACTGTTATCATTTTTAGTAAGCTGACATTTTAACCTTGTGATGCACTCTCGGCCGTTACTTAAACTAGTAACTTTCCATCACCACTTTCACATGTTGCACACCATACACACTTCACATGCTGTAGAGGACTCTTTTGTGCTTTTTTACTATGACATGGTAAAGACAATACACGCAGTCTTATTCTATCCTAAAGTTATCTATTTCTATGTTATTTATTTCCCACACATGCCACCAGCTGAAAAGTGACCCAGTGCTTCAGCCTGCAGGGGGGCGTGGCCGACACATTGGACTTCAAAATGCAATAACTGTTTCCCATTTCCAGTAAACGTATTATTTTCTTTGTTCTATAAGTTGCATAAGTTTCCTCCGACTGGATTTCGGTGTTACACTTGTTCAAGCATGACTCGTTTTTGTTATATATTTAAGAATCTGCTTTGTTGGTGTTCGTTTTTGTGCTAGAAGTGTGATTTTCAGACTGTTCTTCCATACAATGGCAGTGAATGGAGAGAGAAAAAAACACAATTCTCCAATCTCCTCAACCGGAGCAACAGACAACAGAGAATCAACGATTTTGGGGTTTTATCATGGAGGAAGAGACACAACCCACGCTACTACCAAAGTTGTTTTAATTGCCTAAACTGAACAGTTAGCTAACGTTTTCACATGACAAACAGGAGAAAATGCCGTGTCCAATTCATGCCATTGTACTAAAATCTAATTCATGGTGGAGGAATGTAATCTTCACATAATTTGTGCCCACAACACATAATCTGCATTTCAGAGTTTGTGCTCACTTCAGAAAGTGTTATGAACCTGCTGCTTCGCCTGCCAGCAAGGTTTCTGTGGCTGTGTGTGTTTGTCAAAGTGTTGAATTTGATTTGCTTTTATTGTATCAGCCACACTCTTCTGGCTCCACGCACGTAGATTTTTTCCAAGCACTTTTGTAATCCATAACTCTGCAGGTTGCATGCTGAGACGTAGAGGCGGCGGTGGTGTGGTGGCAGCTCAGGAGGTGGGCGTCCTGCTGAGACAACCAGCCCAGAGAGAACAAAGTCAGGAGGCAGAGACACAGGCAGAGGCATCATCGTATAAAATTAAAGCCCCTTCTTCTCTTTCCCCTTCTTCTCTAGTTCAAATGTTTTTATTCTGAATTTTAGCAACATACATAAACAAAAAACAGAAACGAGCACGCAGGCCCGAACATGGAAAACAAAACAACACAAATTAAGGAGCAGACCTACAGGAGAGGCTACCCCTCTTTCCCCTTCTTCTCATCCTCGATTGTTGTTTTTCTTTGGTATTTAATTTGGTATTTCCTGGATGTCAGCAACTTGCATAAAAATATGAAGAAATTAACACGACATAAGATGGTTTACGTGCAATTTTTGAGAACATTTGTGTGCATTTTTTCTGATCAGGCGTACTCAAAAAGCCTACTGACATTCAACACGGTATTTTTCAAGCTGAATTCCCCCCTTAATCTTGCTGACATTGGATATTAATTGTCTCGGGTTGCAGCTCGTCTGTAATGCTATTTACGTTCCACATAATATCTGGAGTACAAATTCAATAAACGCTCATTTATTTTCCAAACTAGTCAAGTATGATTTTCATGCTCCACTAACACTTGTGTAATAAAGGCAGACGTGTAACTGCAGCACTCTGGATGGGCTTGAATTTGTCTTTTCCAAGCACTTGAGTAATCTGTAACACCTCTGCTGGTTGCACACTGAAACACAGCAGTGGTGGTGTTGTGTCCAAATATGTGCTCATGGTAATTAGACCTAGCTGGGCGTACTTTATATGTAAATGAAAGAATATCCACTCACTGTCTGAAAATGGGTTTTATATAATAATCTGGCGAAAACATTTCACTGCGTATAGCGTGTGTGTAAACAAACAAGATCACACACACCCACACACACACACACACACACACACACACACACACACACTCTCACTAAACCCGCAACCGAATAAACACTTGATAACGCTGATTACTCCTCCACTGAGCTGACATTTCAATTTAATTTAAATGGACAACCATCTGCCTGCTAGGAACACAGTGATGCTGGCTATTCCAGAGAAGACATTACTCCTACTCATTGACTAAAGAGGAAACAGACACACACACACACACACACACACACACAATTATGACACAGAACATCTAAGGCAGATGTGTGCTTTGTTCTGTGCTTACAAACTAGGTGTGGTGGCCGCTGCCTGCCTGGCTCTCTCCATCAGCGGCAGCATTAGGCTTCATTAGCTGCACCTCTGGCTCTGCCACAGCTGCGGCCGCGGGAACAATGTGATGAAACAGATGGTCGTTGTGTCGGACCTCGCCCCCCCGAACAGTAACCACTCTTTTTTTTTCGGCATGATGTAGCACAGTTTTCTTTTCTACTGCCCCGTTAAAATAAAAGTAATCCCCATGATTGTTTTGTTGGCACGTGCGACAGGTTTTGATGCTGGAGGTGAAGGTTTTTAGTGGTGGTCTCATCGACTGCGTTTACACGGACTTGAGTGTCCCGGTTCTGATCGGGTTTTTGAAGTATCCCGTTGTTGTGTTTGTGCATGTAAACATCTTACCTTGCGAGGCAGCTGGATTTGCGAGATCACGATCACACGAGAATCCATCTTGCCAGGCTTTCAAGTTATCCGTTTGTGGCCGAACCACAGCGGTGCGGACCAATCAGCGTCCTGTGAGGGCAGCTGGGGGGCGGGGCTTAGGTGTGACGACAGCGAGGAGCGACTGTTCGTTCACAACAATGGCGGCTCCTAAAGAGGCTAGCGTAGATGCTGCTATAACATCAGTTACTTCTGAACTGGAGAGGATTTCTTCATTGAAAGAAGAGCAAAGAACGGCACTGAAGGCTTTTCTGGGCGGAAAAGATGTTTTCGCTCTTCTCCCGACCGGCTTCGGCAAGAGTTTGTTTATATGGTTCGTTGATCTGATTGGTTGAAGTTAGCCCGTGATAGACGGTGATAGACAGGTGGTTCATCCAATCACCTGCCAAGTATTTTTTGAAAGTGCCTGCCCTTTTCCAAACAGTTTCCAATGACGACTTCCCAGATGGTTCTGTGTATCAAACCATCTGGCAAGTCAGGTTAGTAAACATCATATCCCGATTTCAGAGACCTGGATAAGCCCTTAACCCGGTTTTGAGAAACCCGATTATGCTAGCTGGAGTACTCCGAAAGAAACCGGGATACTGTTGCATGTAAACATCTTATCCCAGCCAAGTGACGTAACAGAAAAACACAAACAATGGCAGCAACAAGAGCGTCTCACTTCTGGAGCGATGAGGAAACAGAGTTTTGTCTTTCAGTGATGAAATAATTAAATATACTTGGCAGTTTAGGTGGGAGAAAGCATCGAAATGCTGACCTATTCAAGTCTGTAGTATACAGACTACAGGACGCCGGTTTCCCAACACGTACAGTGGAGCAAGTCAGGTCTGGGTGGAAAATACTAAAGAAACATTACTACAGCCAAACATAAAAACAAAACAGTCAAATTAATTTAAGGTTAACAGTTACAGAGGAATATTGGATTAATGATTTCAAAATTGCCGGTTTGTGTTGTAAACATCACAGGTGCCTGCGCAAACAGCATGCAGTAATCAGTAACCGGGATACTAGTATTTATCATACGGGGATATGAATTATCAGATTTCTCTGTGTTCCATGTAAACACCATATCCCGAATATGATCAAAACCGGGATAAGCCTCATAACCGGGATACTCAAGTCCATGTAAACGCAGTCATTGTTCAGCAGCCATTGCTAACTTACTATCGTGCCCATTCGGTTGTCTCATGTACAAACCGGAAACGGGTTAAACACTCACTGGCCAATGTACAGAACTGGTTCTTTAAGTCAAGGGTTCTCAAAAGGGGTTCTCCAATTCAACTGAGGAACTGTGGATTTGGAAATTGAAAAAAAAAAACCTACTGGAAACAGAATTGGAATTGAATTGGAAGTTCAGGTGAAAAGCTGAACCTAATTCAATTAAATTCTGGTGAAATCCCATGCTTTTGTGCTTTTTCTTACCACATACCTGAGATTACACGTCTTAAAAGTGGAATTTAATGGAATTCAATTCAGTTTGCTGTCATTCCAATTCAATTCCATTTATGTTTCCTTGGCTGGCTCCAATTCCAATTCCAACTCCAGGAACTGAACTGGATTTTATGATGCATTCCCAATTCAATTCATGAATAGCCCCAACCCTCAGAGACACACATTAGGCCACGGAGTTTTATAAGATTTTGTCTGAGGAACTCATAAGGGAAAATTCTTCTTGTTGTGGATTATCTCCACCAAGGAGGTAATGTTAACAGGATATTTCAAAAAGTTGGGCACGGATTTGCTCAAAACTTGGTATGAAGGTTGGTTGTGGGCCGATGGAAGAACTGATTAACTTTTCATGTCGACTGGCCAAAAGAGGGCGTGGCATATCACCAAAAGATGCATAACTTCCTTGCGGGGTGTTGTCAGATATGGCAGAGGTCTGTGCTGTTTTGTTTGATTGTGGTGAGAGTGAAACCTATGGTTAAAAGTCAAATAAACATAAATACACATGACTTGACTTGACTCTATACACTAGCAACTGAACTGCTGATCGAACTGAATGAATTGTACAATATCGCACTTGAAGTTTGAGAATTTTAGGCTTTTATTTAGACTGATTTGAGATTGATTAAGACCATTTCTGGAGAATAGCCAGCCAGCACTGCAGTTGCCAAGGTCGGCAGATTAACATCTTTGTCCCAAAGATTGGTTTCCTGTTTACAACTGTGTCAGCTTGATTATAACTGTAAATTTTTAATTGTTTTATTCAATTCTGTTGCTGAACCAATTTCGTTCATGAACCCTTCACTAGTTTCTAAGATTCAAGGTGCAACTCTATGTTACAACAGCCCTACTCAAACTAAATTACTGGCGAGGTCCCTTAACTGCAATTGTAACTAACGACATCTGTAAATTCAATCTAGTATGAGTGTGCCATGTCCATCATTTTTACTAATGCAGAAAGCAAAGAATTTGAAGTACATTCCCCACTATAGCTCCATTTGCAAGGAACTAATACTACCTGGGACCTCCAGTGATTTGTAATAAGATCGTTTGAGGTTATAATCCTGTGTGAATCTACCGTGTCTGTAATTTGTAAAGTAAAACATTCTGGCATGTTTTCAACTCCAAATGGAAAGTTAGATTTAAGGGGAGAGGAGCTATTCTGTAACATTTAAATGAGAGGCTTTGGCAGTAACAGCAAGTTTACCAGTGACAGGAACATACATCCATGGCTGTTTAATTTTGATGTGTTTAAGATTGCTAACTTCATCTCAAAAGCCTGGAAAAGAAGGCAAGATAGATTGTTTAATTAATATTTATTTCGATTTCTCAGTAACACATAGTAAGCTTTTGTCAGTGATCTAGGAGTTCTGTTCTACTCAAGGATGGTCTGAAGATCTGAAGGTGAAAGATGCTTTTGTCTCTTTATTTTCTTTCTTTGTTGTGTGATAGTGTATACGCTGTACTCTGGTCCTGGCTTGTTTGAATTTATGGTGTCTTGTAAGCCCATGCGGGCTGGGCATACAATTGTATGCATGACACAATAATAAAAATGTCATTCATTCATTCATTCATTCCAATGAGATTTGACAGCTATAATTATAAGTCTGAAGGAGAAATCCATCTTTTCTCTTGCCACAATGGACATGGAGGTCAGAGCGCTTGGACAGCTGCAGAACACCACTCTTCAGGCTGATGGGGATTCAATGTTTTGCTCAAGGACATTTAAGAAGCTTAAAGATGCTTACTGTGATGGAGGCTGAATCCATGTTTCCATTAATGTTCCTGTGAATGACACTCAAACACACAAAAGGATGGCATTCAAACTCCCAGGTTTCATAATTATTGTGTGAGCTATAGGGTTAGACCAGATCAGGCCAATATTGGGCTTTTACTGAGATATCGGCCATGTGGTCCACCTCCAATATAATATCTCTCTGACCACAGCTACATAAAACCCATCTGTAAAACATGAAAAACAATATTTTTTATTTGCACATTTTATTTATTAATCTAATTGTCCAATCATGTTTTATTGTGACTTAACTCTTCATTTAAGGGTAGTATTATATCCCAGATTTTTCCTACCACTGAATAAATAGAGAATAAATAGAGCTGCTAACACTAAAATAATTTAATTAGTTTCATAGTTTCAATGGAGAGTTTTAATGTCCCATGATGGTCTAAATGCGGTTTCAGAGGCTTTTTCCACCCTGACAAGAAGAAAACTGGGGGAAACAATGAATCATCATCGTTTACCATTTGAATCAGGGGGCTGTGTTGTAACTGCTCTCCTTATTCATTCAGTAAAAATACCCTTTCCACTATGCTACATTTATTTGCAAAACACCATTCTTATCCTGAGCCACACTATATTTTGAAAATCAAATAAAAAAAAAAAACACAACTAAATAATATGGAACCTTTAATTTGTTATGCCCCAAGTAAACGGGGTTGGTCTTATTTCCGAGGTGCATCTGAAGGCAACTGAAGCCTACGGGAGCTCTAATGATCTCAGTGGTTCTCAACGTGGGGTCCGGGGACCACCAGAGGTCCTTGAGGAGGCTCCAGGGGGTCCCCAGCAAGTTGATGAATTATTAGCCTAAACTTCACCATTATTTCATTTACAAAAAGTTAACACAATTAGAGAATGTAGAGGAATGGCTATTTTGATCATAGTTTCACTGTTATCTCTCTACCTACAATACAGATAGTCATGGAATTCTGGAAAAAAAAAATCATATCTAGCAAATATCAGATTTGGGTGAGAAAAAAATCTCACACCAAATGGGGGTCTGTAGCCCTAATCTATACTAAATTAGGGGTCCTTGATATGAAAAAGGTTGAGAATCACTGATCTAACTTTTCATGAACGCCTTCACTTCGTTCTCCGGGGTGGGTGGGTCGGTGGGTGGTACGGGAGAAGGGGGGGTGGGGGGATGGGGCACGTGTGCTCTTTACCTTCTAATCACAGCAATCGATTTCCCCACTTTCACTGTATCACATGATGTGGAGACGATGGGTTTAGAGAGGCGATCGATTCCAGCCGTAATATCCTTACAAAATCTAACAGTTTTCCGTTAACCATCCCCCCCCCTCCCTCCTCCTCCTTCTCCTTCTCCTCCTTCCACCGCTCGCGCAGTGGCTCGCGCAGTGGTTCGCTCCCCCTAGCGGAAGTGCTCGCTTGCTCTTCAACGGTTACAGCCGCCGTGGCTCTCTCAGAGTGAAAGTTGCCTCCGCCTGGAAAAGGATCGGGACTCGCTAGTTTTGTCTCCTGCCGGTGTTTCCCCACCAGATTTTTTTTTTTTTTTTTTTAAAAACCGGAGAGATGAGGCGGAAAGAGAAGAGGCTGCTGCAGTTCGCCGGGCTGCTCATAGCGGCTCTTCTTTTCCTCCCCAACGTCGGTCTTTGGTCTTTGTACAGGGACCGAGTGTTTGACAACTCGCCCGACACCGTGGACGGACCGGGCGGCATCCCGATAATACAGGTAAGGTCGGACGGGCGGCTCAGTCGGCACTGCGCCGAGGTCTCAGCGGTTATCTCGGTTGTCTTGGCAGTGTGTAACGAGCTTCGTTTTCGGGGGAAAAAAAATGTGATGTTATTCGCCAGCAACACTCCCCCTACACTGCCGGGGAGTTAGTTTGGTCTCGGTAGTGCGGAGGGAGAGCCAGCTAAATCGGATACGTTGCTGCGTACTTCCTCATGCCGTTGCTCCTATGTCGTGATTGCATGCTTGTACCGCCGACCTAACCTTCACATTCCCGTGCTGTGTGCGTGTTGTTGCTTTGCTAGACATGTCGTGTTGTGTCACAGAGGCTCTGCAGGATCAGGGAGGTCATTAACGTTAGATAAAAAAATAAAAAAATAAAAAAAAAGAAAAGCTACCGGGGTGAATACAGTAGGAAGCCACGTAGCAGAGCCGGAGCTAGGCGTCGCAGTAAAGTTACAATAACACTGACTTCAGGAAGTTGTCAAAAAATGTGGAGCAGGCAGGCTGACAGGCAGCAGACGTTTAAAGGTGCCATATCATGACAGTGGTCGTGATGTTGTTTTTGCATAATATGCTAGGGCTTGGTGTAAGGATAGTCCTCTACGTGATGTTTGGGAAATAAATGTAGTTTAGTTCAAAGGGTGGGCTATTGATTGATTGAATAAATATAAATTCAAAGAAGAGATATAAGTCCTAGCAGCCAGAACAGTCACAGTACTGGACCCTGATTGGCAGACAATACCAGCTACTCTAATTCAAATGAGGTAAATCGGGTGAATGGAGGCTTTCAGGGTGTGTGTGTGTGTGTGTGAAGGGAGGGGAGGAGGGGGGGGGGGGGGGGGGGGGGGCAGTCAGACCAATCGCTGCAAATTTGGTCGACTGGAAGGATTTTAGCAATTGTTTAGTCAGGGGAGATACCTTGACTGGAGAATTGACTTAGAATAATGTCCTCTTTAAAAATATTTGATCATATATGTATGGAAGTGTAGGAAATGTTGAATTCCTACAGCAGGGCCCCTTTAAATTGCATGGCGATTCCTCTTAGAATGATGAACTAGTGCAGCTTACTCTGGTTCCGGCAATCTGGTTTTCTACACACATGCACACACAGACGTACTCTCTCACAGGTAAATCATTTATGATGAAAAGTCGATGTGGTCTGCGCTGTCTGATGCCTTAAGCCTGTACTTTCAAGGCACAGGTAGTCTGTCAGACTTCAAAATATTTATCTCTGAGTGTTTAAACATTGCTAGAACACAACAGTAACACTGTGGTTCTCAAAGTCAATTTGCATCTGCATTACTGTAATATAACTGTAATTAACTCTGTGTTCCTTTACCCATCTACTGTCTGCAACAGCTGTAATCACATGTCAATGCATATCGTGTCATTGAGTTTATCACCCTGATATGGAACAAACATGACTAACAACAACCTGATATGGTTCAGTCATGAGCCGCTAAGAAGCTCCCCCACTGTGACAGAGACAGAATGGTAATTTACACATTTCCAGTCACCTATAATAGACGCTCCTTGAAACATAGGTTGCTCAATTTCCTCCTGCCTGCTCCAGCAGCTCAGGTTAAGTGGAGGTTAGAGAAAATGAGAGCAATAGATGGAATTAAAAAGAAGCTGACTGCCTGCCTCGCTATCCAGCTAAATGAGTGATTGTCTGACTGACTGGCTGGACTGCCTGAGATGCATGTATGTCTTTACAGAGTATTCCCCAAAGCATACAATGTCCTGACAGACGCGTGCAAACCCAATCATGCCAACTTGATTTAACGTCCCTAAGCATTTAAGTTCCCTAATTCAGTTGAATGGGCAGAAGACGCATCACCTGCCAAACTAAGAACAGTTACAAGTCACATTGTCCGCCATGGTGGATAGTCGTTGTCAACATGTGGACTAGGCCAGTGGTTTACAAATTGGGGTTCGGTGACCACCATGGGTCCTTAAGGGGGTTCCAAGGGGCCCCCAGCAAAATGAGTAGTAGATTAATTTCACTCATTTGTTGGCACAATGAGAGAATGGATAATGTGTTTTCATCAGTCATCTTTCATCTGTCCCCTTCACACCTACAGTAGAGGCTGTTATATAATTTTGTGTCATGTACCCAACAACAAGGACCTTCTCAGATGGGGCCCCTTGCAAGAAAATCTTCATCTGTGGTGTAATGCTTATCCATCTGGAGGTCCTTGATTTGCAATAGTTTGGGAACCCCCGGACTAAGCAAGTGCGTTGGATCATACAGATATTTAGACATATTTTGCCAGGTCTTTGGCCATTGTTGGGGCAAGTTACTGGAGGATTCTGCTTGTCTTTTGGTTCTCCTCTGGTTTAGCTCGCCCTAACTCAATCTGATCGGCTCTGATAAAAACCCAAGAAGATAAATTGTGCTCTTGAAAGGAAAGTTGGCCGAGATTCACGGCCCTGTCACAGAGAAATGAGGATCATATAGGCTTCTGGACGCTGGAGGCTACATTTGTGTGCCATGCACTGTTGGCTGGATCACTGCACATTCATCATTGCGAGACCTTGTGCGTTTCGCCTCTTGACACACATGTATACTCACTGACACACACACAATGGAAACACACACACACGCATATAGGCCTACTGCTTTCTGGCTCAGCAGAAGGTCAGTCAGCCAGCAGTCTGGTGTTATTAATGAGTCGAGCTCAAAGTAAACAAGGACGTCTCCTCTGTTGAACATCACAGGACGAGGAGAAATCACAGCTGAGAAATATTACAAGAACATCTTTAATTTCTGTGTCCGCCTCACACAAGCTGGCAGGCTGCTGAACTGTAGTGGTGGCCAAGTCAACGCTCAGAACAAACTGGTTTTCTGAATAAATACCCCCGTTGCATTGGCCTTATTTTGAATTCCCTGGCTGTCTGGCTGTGATGTATTCTTTCCCCACAGTCACAATGAAAGCAATGCAAATCAGATCTTTGTTTGACCCCGCTGTCCTCCAGCGCTCCCGCAGGCCTTAAAAACATTGAAAGCTTGAAGTTTGTCTTTTTGAGGCAAACAAACAAGGGCCTGTTGTTTGTTTCAATCCATTTAAAACCACTTGAAAGCTCTTTAGCAATGTAGCTATAGCACCTTAAATCATATAAGTTGGCTATAAGTAGGTTATGAGTTTGCTGAAAGCCGATTGGACCAAATTGAATCATGAAGGGGATCACTGGGGTTTTAGCGGTGACAGCCTGTTTCCCTGACATTAGAATGGCTTATAGTTGCACAGCAATATATTGGAAACAAATCCTGCACAAAATATGTAACTCTTCCTTTGCATATGCACAAAGGTGTTCATTATCTAACCACTTCACTGATAATATGACTCGTTGAATGAATGGTTTGACCTTTAGTTGACTTGGACAAAAAGATCCGGAGGTGAATGAGTCAACACACGCCTCATATCACAAAAATAAAAACAAATCGTTCTGGAATTAGACCAAACAAGACTTTAAAAGTCATTGAATTGTCCCAGATTCTGTTGCCTCAGTACAATAGTCTCTAAATCCTCCAGCAATGTGAGTCTAGCTGACCTGCAGCTCCCCGTCTGTTCTTTCTCTGTTGCTATTCTGATAAACATTGAGGTTGAATAAGAGTTTAGCCTCTGGTTCTGTGAAAAATCTCTCCTTTCTGCTCTATTGACATCATGTGGGAGAGACGGAATGATGTTTCATGCCAATACCAGACAGTGGATTCAGAGCCTCGGTAACCTTGGGGCTACATCTACAGGAAGAGCGAATGAAAAGTGCAGAGGAACAGAACTGAAATTGGACGGATTTGGGCTATCCCCGCAAACAAATCTAAAACTGGATCGCACCGCACATACACAAGGATTTGAACAAAACTGTGATTCCTCCAGGCACAGTTTTTGAAATTAGGCATATTTTCAGGCTGCAGTGAATTTCCTCATATGACTTCAGACAAGTAAGGGAAATAGTGGTTCTCGGCAATTAAAGAAATCGTTTCAACCCTATGAATCCTTTGAGATTAAGGCCAATTAAGGAGGCTATAGGAGTAGGATTAGGACATTTTAACTTGGTTTATAATAACAGCTGTGAGAGTTCCTTAGAGTTTATTACACTTGCAAAGTGCAGCATTTTAATTTTTTCTGTAAAAGTAATCTTTTGATGCTGCAAGAATGAACTTCCCTGACCTTTCGAAATGTTGATGTCAGAGAAGGTAAAAACGTCAGCACCTGATGCAGTGTAGCTGTGCTGCGTTCCCACACTGGGAAATGAGATTTTATCTTGAATGTGTTAAGCCTCTGGAAATAGGCCTATGGGAGATTGAAGGGTGAAAGTCATTTGCAAAGAGATGCGGAGTGACTTGCTGAAGACTCAAACGTTGCACTTTATCACTCAGAGAGAGAGAGAGAGAGAGGGAGAGAGAGAGAGAGGAAAGGAGGGGATAAAACACCTCAGGAGAAAAAGGGAGAGACGGGATAAAAGAGGTGTTTGTTCAGAGTCAGACTTTGTTGGAGAGCGTTTCCTCTCATCGTTGCTCAGACAAGGCAGACGTTGACTCGCTGCTGGCTGCAGCGCCGACTGAGCGCGTGCAGAAGCTGCTCTGTATGCCTGTCAGGGATCTGCTGCCCCAGATCAGAACAAGAGCCCAAATGAGGGACAGGTGCAGCAGATCGCCCGTGGATGCAGAGGGAGAAGTTAGGCTTTTAATTACAGCCATGGCTTCTGAAGCTGCTTTTTATGTTCAGGTGATTAAGCTCATCCCCGGACACTAATTTTAAAGCCGGCTCTGTACTTCACTGTACTGAGCTTCACCGCGTTGAAGATGGAACCTTTATGGTGATAGACTAACTTGTATATTTAGTGTTTTTATGTTTATTTTTTTTGCTGATCGTGCTTGTATTCAGTGTCATTTTGCTTCAAATTCACACAGTTACACTGACCTGGGAGCTGCTCAGTACAACCATCCTACTGTTTTCCATTCAGCAGACAGACTGGACTATTTGGGGGATGAATACCCATCCTGGTCTGTTGTTGTAAAGGGAGAAGAGAGCGTTCCTTATCCACTTCCCCCCCCACCCAGATTTTCCAAGCTGATGTGCTGATTCACAGCGGTGACGCTCCGGTCACAAGCCTGACTGCTCTGACCACCAGCTTACCCCCGCCCAACAGGGCTTGTATGCTTCCCGTAAAACATGACGGTGCACACACTAAGAGTGCACCGTCCTCTATCCTCAACTCTATTATTTTTGCACAGAAATGGTTTGTTTCATCTGCTGTCCGGACACTACGGCTTTGACTACGTCTTGCACTCCTTTCTTTATTTGTAGATCGCGACAAATGTATTTATGCTGTGTCACCCTAGTTACAATCAAATTAAGACAAGTGGGCAACTTTGGCACCGCGTGGCGCCCTGGGCAATTGCCCTGTCTGCCCCGCCCACGCACCGCCACTGGTTGCAGCCACATGTTGGCACAAGGACAGAAAAGCACTAAAAGCTAAATCACATGTTGCAGGAGAAAACGCAAACCCTCGGCTTGTGTTTTGTCTGGTTTTTACATCAGTGCCGGTCTTGGCCGTCAGCTTGGCGTAGCCCGTTTTTAGATCAAGTGTTGACTCGGTCTACCCGGGCCAGTTTCGCCTTATGCTGGTGGACCCAAATATTACTGATTAATGGTTATTAATAAAAAAACGTGTCATAAAGTGTTAGCTGGTAAATGGACCTTAGCTCTTCGCCTCAGGCTGTATTTTCCGTGTTCAGTTATCACATCTCCAGCTAGGAGATTGCATTTCCTTTTTGAAAAACTCACTGTACTCTTGACCTCAGCACCCGACCTGTGATGAGTTTCTCTCTGAAGGGAATGCACCAAGGTAGCTTTTCCCGTAACAGATAAGAGAGATTAGGTCCGTTATTTTTCCTCCAGCAATATCTTTTGATGTGTGAAGTTTGTGTGTGTTTTTCCCTAGCTCACACTCTTGAGATCCACAGCATTTACAGGCGGCCCGCTCTGGGCTTTGTTCATGTGTATTAAAAGCAGAGTGTTTGTGTGTGTAAGTTTCTGTGTGTGTTTAAAAGGCAGAGCAATTGCTTTTTCCACAGCTACTGCCTGGCTGCACAGCAGTAAAGATCAGGCGATAGCAAAAACCGTGGTAAGGCTGAAGTTCCCCTCATGGGCTGATAGCTTAATCGTCCAGGAGTTGAGGGAAGGGAGGGGCAGTTTCAGAGTCCACAGAAACCACAGATGGGCTTTTTTCTAACCCGTGTTTAGCCGAGGGAGATGGGCTGAGCGGCTATGCTCTTTTACAGCACTTCACACCTGGAAGCGGCCCAGTACAACCAGTCTTCTACTGGCGGCCGCTGAGCTTCACCTCCAGAGCCGGTGAGGGTTAAGCTCCTTGCTCAGTGGCACCTCCACAGTTGTTGCGCGGGAAGAGGAGAGTTCACTGTTGTTCACTTCCCTCATCCACATTCTCACCGCGATTCAAACCGTCAGACTTCCAGTCACAAGCTGCTTCTCTGACCATTAGGCTGCTGCTGCCCTGCTTCCCTGTGAAGTGTGACTCCTTTCATTTTTACAGATCATAGCGCAACAGATGTTTCCTATTCGCTCCGAGAGCTTCAGAGGAAGGGTTTGAACTGATGCAGCCAGTCTTGTTTTCTAGTCTTAAAACACTTTTCGACAATCAGACTGGAGCCACACCAGCACTTCTGAACAGCTGTTTGAAGACTGACGTGCTGTCGTCGTAAAAAAATTGCTGCATTTTGTGCTCCACTAGACCGAGGCCTCTCTTACTGAGCTGCCTGCAGCAACAGCAGGTGATGTCACTGTTAGCATTTATGAGACTTTGATCATCCCCCGACACAACACACTCCCTCACCCAATCTTAGGTAGGGGGAATTTACCCCCCCCCCCCCCCCCCCCCCCCGTCTTGTGAAACATTTTCATTGGCATTGATTAGGGATGTAAAACGATGCGTGAAACTACAAGCTGTGTGGGTGAAGAGAAGGTAAATGAAACAAGCCATGAATGCTGGGATTCTTGTGGAAGTGAAGTGACAACTATTGCGACGGCAGAACTATACAGTTTATAGTCAACATTAACACTACTATCACTAACCTGAATTATTATTATTATAATTCATGGGATAACAACCTATTGCCCTGTAAGACTAGGTGTCATTTATGTAATTCAGCATCCCCAAGAGCTCAGTTCAGTAACCTAGGCCATCATGTCATCATTAAAGCTAAAATATACCTTTTAGCCTTGAGGCAGTGAAGTATTTTGCAAGTCCTGGCCCCCACCCCTCAGTTTCACCCAAATCTTTCAACGACTTCCCCACTGAAAGGTAGCCAATGAAAGTGCAGAAATGAGACAAGGACAAAACTTAAACTAGCTAGTGAAAAGTAGTAGTAGTACACTGTCCCATGTTGGAGTCCCTGGAGAGCTCAATCTGAATTGAGAAGTTCAAAGTTAAATTCAGTAATATTGACATAAACAATTTCAAGGCTTTGCATTCAAATTCAAAAATGCTTTGCAAAACTACTGAATGTTTTGAATGCAACGGCTCAATATGGGCATGGCAAATTTATATTTATGCAATTCAAATACAGCCTCTGCTGGCACTAATCTGTTTCCATAACATTAAGACCAGAGTGGACCAAATTTGTGAATGGCCTTTTGTCCGTGGTTGTGAGGCGCGACATTGTTTTATTGGCAGCCCCCCAGGCTTCAGTGGGGCTCACTTGGGGCTCCTAGTTCCTTCTATGCCCCATATACTTTTTTGAGTAAAGTTGGCATGGGACTTTTCAAGGAGAAGGGTGATTCAGTCGACGGAATTATGTATAGAAAACATTCCAAGTTTTGTCTTTCCCTTTGCTGTTGATGGAGACCTGTGTTTTCATGTGGCTTGTCATTGTTGTAAGTTGATGGTGGGTACAAACTGAAGCTTGGATTTGAGGCTTTGTGTGTCTTGGTCTAGAAAGGACCGCACAAGCCTCAACAGTGATCAGATGATAGATATGCATTAGCTACACTTACATTGATAAATTGATAAATCACTGGAATTGATAAATAAAAGTCTGTGTTTTGTACTTGAAAAAAAGTCCCACTTTCTCCTGCAACAGTAGAGTTGGAGACATTTTGTTTTTACACAATATACTGTGCAACGTTCAAGAAAGAATTGTCTGCAGTTCCCTCTGGATGCAGGATAAGTGCACCTTCAGTGGTTATCACTGTATGTTACACACACGCTCTTAGGAGCATGATTGCTGGTAAACAGTTTTGAAATACTGCAGGGTTACAAGTCCTCAGAGGTTTCCTGTGTATGAGAGAGGAGTGGGCTGCTAGAGAGTGAACAGTGAGAGCTCGGGGTGGGCACAGCCGAGAGGCAGAGGCACAATCCATGATATTGTTTCTGTTTAAGACATTTCTCCTCTCGCAGACAATATATATCTGAAGGGATGGAATGGCTTAGCGTAATTGAATCTTGAATCTGACACTGTAATCATTTCTGATTGTATTGTCAGATTTGGGTACACCTCTCTTTACGTGCTGAGGTGAACTTACAAAAACTGGTGCTTCCTGTCTGTTCCTGTACCCGTCTTCATGTAAGGCAGGGGGCCGAAACATGTTGGCAGATTTACAGCCTGTTCCATTATTAACCAGCCACTGAATAGGGAGGCTTTTTAACTTTTTGTTCAAAGAGTTGCATCTGCCCAATTTATTTTAAATTATATTCTGGTGTTGGACTGAAGTCTGTTGAACCCTGAGCTATCATCCCATGCCCTGATTGTCCCCTCACTGACAAATGTTGATAATTGCCTCCCAGCAGCGCTGTAAAAGCTCTCCCTGCTGAGCCCATTGATTCGCTCTTCTTAACCAAACTGAGCATTGATCGCCACAGTGGAGAGAAGGAGCAAGCCGCCTCAGGCTCCCGGCTCAGCGTGGCTCGACTCGGCTCAGCTCGGCACAGCCGGGACCGGTCCGCCTCAGATGGGGAGATACGTGGAGCGATGCTAGGAGGATTAGGGCGACAGCGAGACGCCTGATTCGCTGATCATTATGTAAGCCACATCTGTCCTCCGTCCCCTCGGTGGCACCCGGCCTCCCACGCCGAACCCAGCCAAGCCCAGCAGCCATGTGAAGAGAGCGGGAGAGACAAGTCACTCAGATGCACTGTGAAGTCTGCTTACTGAGAGAGAGAGAGAGAGACAGAGAGAGAGAGAGAGAGGCAGACAGAGAGAGAGAGGCAGGGGAAAGTCGAGAGGGGGTGAGGGAGTGGGAGATGAACACACTCCTGGCAGGCAGTCACTGGGCCAGAAAGGCTAGAGGAGGGGGGTGGGGAGTGGTGGTAACTAGAATAATTGTGCTCACATAATCACTGAATGGGTTACCAGCACAGTGCTTTCAACCCCAACACAAACGCAGCATTTAGAAAGAAAGCCTACAGACAAATATACCACTTTGGCCTTGGATTATGTATTTTTAAATCTTTTTTTGTGGTACTGTATCGATCCCCCGAAGGAGAAACTTGTCCTTTCACTTGCCCCGTCCGCAGGGGGGGTCAAAGCACAGCGGCCCCTGGAAGGGTTCGGCGCCACGTTCAAGGACGCTCCAGCGGGGCGGATGATTTCTGTCACTGGGGCTTGAACCCGGGCCCTCCGGCTGGAGGATGGTCTCTTGTTCTGCAGTGTGTGCTTCTGCAGCCGGGTGACACGTCGGATGACGGGAGCGAGCTCGTCTGTCAGCTTGGCCTCAGCCTCTAGCTGGGGCGGGATGGGAAGCCGCTCTTTGAGCTGGCATTACCATGTCTCAGCACTTAATGGCCTGCCATACAGCATTTCTCTGCTGTTATTTCCCTGCCTTCCTCTCCTCCAGACATGATAATAAGGAGCTTATTTGAGCGGCTCTTTTCCCAGATGGGTTTGGAAAGGTGCCAGTGGAGGCTCTGATCACAGCAGAGCCAACACAGCTGTAGATCACCACCGCTGCCCCCTACACATCCATCACACTATGTCTCGTGTTAAAATTCAATTTTTAACTTAAATAGCGTGACCTAAACTCTCCCGGAGAGCTGAGTTGCCTCCCACAGGTAAACATATGGTCTGCCATACACATCTGTCCAAGGTCCTGTTCAGAGTTGCTGTACACATGGAGATGGGAAAAATTATTTTTACAATTTTTTGAAAACATGCGCAGCCTTTTCTACATATTTGTTTTTTCAATACTAATATTTAAAGAAAAATGCATGGGGCAGAGAAAATAACATACTAATGCTTAGGAATTTTTAAGTCTGAATAAAATGAAAAGTTTTTCCGTTACATGCAAATTGGATTTCTTGGCCGGCGATTCTGTATAGCACCAGAATACGTTGTTTCGGACTGTGCAGCTCTGATATTTTTTCAATGAATTGCGCAGCCTGAATAAAGTCCTCTGGAAAACAAAATGAGGTGTCAGTCAGATGCAATGATCCTAACATCAAATTGTTATTGTGTCTTGTTTTATCAAATTTTCTGATGCCTTTTTTTATTGTGTTTTTGTCTTGTGGTGCCTTTTTTATTATTTTATCTTGTCTTATTTTGTTTACTGTTCAAAGTAAACCTTGTAAACTCTGTTTTAGAAAAGCTGGGTATTTATTATAATGTGTTCAAAGATGTGTTTGTACAAGGTGTGAGACAGGCTCAACTGAAATCTTTAAGAAAGTATGGTGAGGAAGTAGATCTAATTTCTGGATTACTAGATTAGAACTACTAGGAACTAGATTTATTTATCCCCACTGCAGTTAGATTGCTTTATTTGCACATGTAATGATGCAGCTTCCTGCCTATACAGGAACTTTGTATTCTGTTTGTTTTCTTTTCCTTTCGTACTGAAATGACCTATTGCCTCCCTCTTTGGTCTTATCAACTGGTGTTTGCCTGTGCCGTATACGAAGTGGTGGTTTGTTATTTCTTGTTCAGAATCCTGTCTGCAAACCAAATTTCCCTTATGAGACACTAAATTGAATTGAGCTATATTACAGTTAATTGTCTTTAATGGTCCATGTCGGGAAAGTGGGTTGTCGCAGCAGCGCAGAACGGGATATAGGCAAGGATGAGACGGAGAGCTCTGAGGATAATACCAGAAATCACACCAACTGAATGTATTGGAAATAATACAACAAATAAGGCGCTGGGTAGAGCGCAAACCTCTGCCAACGCTGAACAATCCTCCAACTTGCAAAGCTGCAGCCTCTGTAATGGCTTATGGTTGCTATCTTCTGGGTTTGATTTTCCAACAAAGTAGCATGTGAACGTTGAATGGATGTTGATAAGACGGCCTGCACCAGCGTTAAAAACCTGTGTAAATGTAGCACCAAAATGATGGAGGTGATGTCCGCAATCGTCCATAGCTGCTACCTGCATCATTTTTCTGAAATTGGGACTTAAATATCTTTCTGATATCGGTTCAAAACAGCTACCAAAGGTGTTTGATGTGAATTTAACCATGCTATAATATCATACTGTGAAAGTTTTGTGCTTGTTTGGGTTATGTTGAACACGTCGCCATCTGTGAAATGCTTGCTGGGAAACCCTTTGACATCCAACCAGCGCCCTTTAAAATCCCCCTGCCACAGCTTTCTTTACAGACACTCACACTAAATGGCACAAGACGTGGTTACATCAGATCCTGCTTACTGGTAAACGTTTACAAATGCAGCCTTTCCTTGTAGAATGGTTTTGCGGGAGCGCCACCATGGCCTTCTGTTGGAGCTCTGTCCACATGAAGTGCTGACTGGTCAGGAGGTTTTTTTCATGAAATCTAAAAATGGAACATGGGAAAACTTGAGGGGGGGAAAGTGTTTTTCATAGGGCTTTTGTGTGTGTGTGTGTGTGTTTGTGTGTCTCTGTGTGTACCGGCAGTATATTACTTCCAGGCTGAAAGCACACTGAGCTGAGGTATTATTTACATCTTGGTTATTACGGTTCAGCAGACTGTGTGCGTGTGTGTGTGTTTGTGTGAGTTTGTTCTTGTCCTTGAGAAAAATCCTCCCAACTGAGGACATGTTGCTGATATTCACTTCTACAGGGAGCTACGTCGATTAGGATTTGGGACTTGGGTTTAGGGTTAAGGTTACAATTAGGATTAGGTTCGTTTTTTTTTTCCTTTATCCAGGGAAAATCATCTGAGCACAGCTGCTCGAATGTCCTGTTTCACACAGGTACACACATTCACACCTGGGAGCAGCCCAGTACATCCACAGTCTTCTGCTGTTGGCCATTTTAAGTGCCTTGCTCACATTTTACCAGCCAATCCAGGGTTTCAAACCAACAACCTCCCAGTAACAAACCTGTTTCTCTAATCTCTAGGCTGCTGTTGCCCCCAGTTACCCCAGTTTAGAGTAATTGTTTAGGTGTGTGTGTCCTGTTGGTTGTCAGGGTGGCTCCAGCCTACAACAGCTAGAGAGCCAGCAGTCAGCCAGGAGCCATACTGGCCTTTTGTGATTACTGTACAATGGACATCCTGGTATTTTACTGTGTGTGCATGTGGGTGTGTCAAAATACTTAAAACAACAAACAAATCAAGTTCTGTGCAAACATGGTGAACCGGACGATTACAATTATGATATGAGAACTTTAACTTCATTATATGTCTACAACATAACACAATTTTTTTTTTATTGGTTAGCTTCTGTTTGTGGCTACTGTTGGCTAAAAATGAACCTAATTTAAGGTTGAATGAAAAATGAAAAAATACAAAAATATGCCTACCTGGCACAGGAGTGCAAATGAAAAATTGGCAGAGCGTCTGATTATTCTGATGAGAGTTTGCTGGCTGTGGCTCAGTATGAAACAGATTCAAATCGACTATTTTTTATCCAAATCAAACCCTCCACCTTTTGAATCCTCCTCTTGTAGTTCAAGGAACAGTGCCAAGGTTTCGTCTGCCTCCTTTTTTTTTTCACATTTTAAACTTTCAGTTGTTGGTAGCCTGTGCATCCAATTCTCAGACGAATTTCCCCTATATTCCATACAACCAAAAAGATGCATTACCAAGCAACATCTCTCAAACCCTGTGAAATACAAAAAACCATGCCTTATTTAATGGACTCACCGTGGTCTTGTCAGTCGTGATGGAGAGGTCAGGATATTCCAGGGAAAAGAGCTCAGTCTTGTTGAGGTTGAGTTTGAGGTGGTGGGCAGGCGTCCCAACAGGAAATGTCAGCGAGGCAAGCAGAGATGTCAGAGGATGGGAAAGACAAGTAGAGCTCAGTTTCATCAGCATAGCAATGGTAGGAGAGGTTTTGGGGTATGATGAAAGGCCCAAGCAATCTAGTGCCAAGAGAAGAGGAGGGGGGCCCAGGACTGAGCCCAGGGGGACCCCAGTGGAGAGGGTTGAGAAAACAGAGTTCCTCTCCATCACACCTGATAAGTGCAGTTTCACCTCTGTATCTGCCATCTTGAGTATTTGTGTGCGTATCTACAGCTGACCATGTATCTGCCCTCTTCAGCGGGTGTTTGCTTGATGTGTTTGTATTCCACTTGTCTGATTTCATTCAGTATGCGTATCCAGAGATAAAGCTGATGGTCAAACAAGCCTAGCAGGCATCAGTACAGAGAGGCTGGCTCCTGCTCTCCTGTGTTGTGAGTATAGAGCAGTGTGGTGGATCGGCAGTGGCGGGGGTGGAACAGAGCGATCATGGCTTTGATGTCGGATAGCAGACCTTTTTAATATTCCTTCTTTCATTTAGTTCCTTTATTTCTTTTTTTGATAGATTTTACTATTATGCCTCAGCTTCGTGGTTTTCTGTCAAGTGCTTTGTCAGCTTTGTTGTCAGCTTTCTCTTAGAAAAGTGCAAATACACATTAGGTTCATTGTAAGTGTTAATTATAGTTCAAGATGAGACCTGACTCACCGTTTTTGTACAGATTTAATATCCTGCAAGGAATGAAACTCTTCACACTTCTTTTGGAGTGACATTCTCACAAACGATTGCCTATAGTTTGTGTCTATAAGTCATCCATCAAAGAATGAAGTGCAGTTCTGTGCCTGCTGATGGTAGAGGACCAGCCATCTGTCCTGGCCTCTCTCTGGTCCTCTGCATGGTCTCTCAGTCTCAGCGGGGCTCTGGATAATGACCCCTGTGGGGAGATGAGGGAGCGTGCGGCGGCCCTGCTGGGCTCCTCTTCCAGGGACACTGATGCCTCGCTGTGGGTGGAGAAGAGCTGGCGAGCCGCAGCCTGCAGGGAAGGGCAGGGCTCTTCTCTTGATTTGGTGTGGACTGAGTGCGGGAAGATCATTTGTTGGGGAGTGTGAGCTTATGGTTCTGGATTTGGTGACCTGTTTGTTTTGGGTTTTCTCCCAAATGCATCATTCCCCCAAAATTTGGAATGATGCATCTCACCAGTGACATCTCACAGCCACAGGTGACATGTTTGTTTCAGGGGGGTTTGCATTATTTGTGAGGGATGACGTGTACTGATGCTTAGTTTTTAGGTTGAAACAGTCGGGTCAGTAGTTCACTGAGAGAGGTCAGTGGATCTATAACTGATGGAGGAGTTGGAAGGGTTGGACCGGTGGACGATGGCCATCGCTTATCAACGCAAACTGATAGCCATTGAGATGTGACAGATGATAGTTTAAGTAGATTTGACATAGTGTATTAATGGGCAAGTAATAGCCGTTGTGATGTGCACGCCTTAAACCGACTTTTCTAGGCTAAAAAAAATCTGGTCCTGCTTGATATTACAGACATATGAAAACAAAGTAACACATTCACACATTCTACTTGTGCTATACAACTGCATGAGAATTGTCATGAGCGAACTCTTTTCTCTCTCCCCGTCATTTTATGTGAGATTAGCTTTTGACTTTTACATAGTCTACAAATGACTTTGCTTGTATCTTTTGCTTGTCAGGCTTAAATTCAGTGCTGTAGCAGCAACCTCCTTCTGCAGCCGCAAAAGTACCAAGAAATGCTGTTACAGAGAGTTATGCCTTTCAATGCCATGGTCTTGTTATCAAGTTAGTATGAAATGTGCACTTGCATGATTCCCATGCAGAAACAAGTTTAAAAAGTTGCGATAGCCTAGCTGGAACCTAATGTGGGATCAACTGCGCAATGGGGAATGAGGACCCTAGTCAGCTGAGCAGGTTGCTAGCCAGAGACTGCCAGTATGGAAATAGATCCCTGCGTTTCACACAGAAACACAAGCTACAACATTCATAGTTTGTGTTCTGTGTGAAGAGCCGAAGTGGACATCCAGGGCAAATTGATGTGGCTGAAGAGAGGATGAGGTGGAGGAGAAGGATGAGAGGTGGAGATGAGACAGGAAAGACAGGTAATTGTGTCTCTGGGGGTCGGGGTGGATCTGTCTGATCCGAACAGGAGAACAGAAAATCGTCCTCTCCTCACACCGATACACTGTCGGCTCTCAGCAGGTGGCAGGTGAAACAGAAAAGGGAAGTATTGACCCAAGGTGGTCTGATTCCTCCTGCTCACAGAATGCATGGGCAGCTCTTTTCTACTCCGTCACACACCGCCGGCTCTGCCTCCATGCTCAACAAAGCTAATCCAAGGTTCTGCTGTAATTGGAACCACGACGTGAGCGCATATTACTGACACATTTATGTTTTATCTTCATGGTGTTTGCCACATAGGGATTTGTCGTGCACAGTGAGATTTAGACAGTCACAGGAAAGTATGAGAAAGTCAATGTACTAGCCTATACCTTTTTTGGGATTGGCAACGTACCTGCCACAATTTGAATTGTCCAGATCTAAAACAAATGAAGAATAGAGGCCTGTCAAAATGTTTACAGGGTGGTAACCCATGCTTATGAGAGACAAGTCATCATATTGGAACAATAACACGTTTTTAACATGACTGCTTCTTCTTTCCACTTTTGAATACACTTCCAACCCACAGAAATTATGCACTTTTGTTTTGTCTGGGAGGAAGAACTTTACAATAGATGCAAGATGGGAGGTTTATACAGTGGCTACCACTATACCAGTGGTTCTCAACATCCGGGGTCCGGGGACCACCAATGGTCCTTGAGAGGGTTCCAGGAGGTCCCCAGCAAACTTCACCATTATTTTATTTACAAGTTAACACAATTAGAGAATGTAGAAGAATGACTATTTTGATTTATCATAGTTTTACTTTTATCTCTCTACCTACAATACAGATAGCCTAGTCGTATTAATTCTGGACAAAATCATATCTAACAATATTTATATAAACAATATTCTCAGATTTGGGTCAGAGAGACAAAATCTCATCAAATGGGGTCCGTGGCTGTACTAAATTAGGGGTCCTTGATATGAAAGAAGTTGAGAATCTCTACACTATACGATGCAGGCACCGGCTTCACAGCTTAAGGATTTATTCGAGGCTGCTGAATGTGTCAGTCTGCTGTAGGCTGGACAAGGTATAGCAAGGAGGGAAGTATGCATGTAAATGAGAGGAGGAGAAAATATCCCCTACATTACTCTCCGCAGCTCTTATTTTTCCTCTTTCTTTTACGAGCACCTCTCTCTTTTATGATCATTCTGGGGTAACAGGGATATTATCAGGGCATTTTACCTTTGAAAATTAAAGATTGACAACTGGTTACAACTCTCCAAACACTCTGACAGCCCGTTTCTTATTATTCACACCTTCTTTTTGCTCCTGGTGGAACTGGGGCTTCAGCACAATGGATTGTAATGCAGCTAAAGCAATTCCAAGGACGGTATCTTTTTCACCTTGCTAGCTAGAGGGACCAAATATTAGAAAAATAAACACTTGAAATACTAGGCTTTTTTATAGAGAAAGACATCAGCAGACCAGACTTTGCCATACAAGACAAGCCAGACAGAGCTGAGGATGGATGGAACAACAAAAGAAAAGGTGATAGAATGGGAGTAAAAAAAAACAGAGTAGTCTAGACATCTGTCCCTGGGACCTGACCTGTCAGTTAAACAACCTTGGAGATGCTCTCTGAATCGGAGAGAGAGAACCGGAGACAGAACCTCTGAAGTGGTGAAATGCTGCGGCGTGTCGAGAGTGAGAATCAAAGAAAGAGTGCACGGTTGAGAAAGCAGGTTCAGCCCCCGTCTCTCTGGCATGTTTGTACTGTATGACTGAGTAACGTCCCGCAACAGCTGCTGAGAGCCTAAACCCAGCAGCAGCAGCAGCAGCAATCCCGACCTATCTGACCGAATAGCAGGCATAATCTGCTGTTTGGCAGATTAGCAGAAGACCACAGCAGCATGGGAATGAGGTTAGGCAGCCAGCGCTTCAGAGAGGCTGGCCATAATCCGCAAAATCCCTCCATCTACAGCCCAGGTCGAGGTCACTGGGACCAGAACTGATTGAGCGTCATGGCGGGCGGAGAGGATTTCTGGCAGCGTACCACAGCTGGGTGGGAACCACTGACTCTCTGCTGCTTCACCCTCTACTCCCCGCTTTCAAGTGCTTTGCTCTCTGCAATTTATAAGTCCTTCTGGCTTCTCTCGTGTTCTCTCTCGCCGGTGAGAGAGTAGGCGATGCACAGGTCGCTCACACACATTTGTTAGCCGTCACACACGTCACACACGTCTTTTGATAATGTGTGTGCAAACCCCCGACACGTGGCCTTTCACCCCTTTTTCCTCGCACCGCCAACATGATTATCCCCACACGGACAGTTTGCAGGCAGCCATCGGTTGAATACACCATTAAAAGGGTACATTAAATTTAATGAAGGATCGCTCAGCCAGGTAAAACGAGTTACATCCCCGTCCTCTTCATCTCTCCATGTCTTTCTCTCTCCGTCTCTCTCCTTTTAGCAGAATATGTCGCTTGATAAAAGATGTTTTTTTCCCGTTGCGGCCCGTCACTTATGAGACATCATGGGGCTCGTCAGTTAACGAGCGCTTGGGTGATGGAGACAAAACGGGCCGCGTGGCTCGTTGCATAGCTCCTCCGATGTCCTATCAGTGTGTTTGTGCTGCGTCTTGAATATTAATGGAGCGGAAAAGTGCCCGGAGTAGAATGAGTTTGTGGCAGCATGGAGCCTCGGTCTTGTGATGATGGTGATTAGCAAGGTAGTGGCAGGAAATGCGCTGCTATTCAGTGCAGCAGGAAAAGCAATGCAGATGGCCATGTTTGCTACTGGCTTTTTACAGCATAGCTTCAATGCCTCGTCTTTGGCAATTTATATGAATTGGCTATGAATGTGAGTTGGCTATAATAGAGCTGGGTTTGTCTTGTCAGAGAGAATATCTCATGCTACGCTTCCATTAAAATTACTACTGTAGGTTTAAATCTGACTTAGGCCATTAAGCAGATTTAAAGTCAAGCTCCTATTATTACCCCACAGCCAGGCCGGTGGTTAGGGATTGCTGCAGAGTGGTTACCAATGGTTACGAGAGACATGCTGCCATGTTGGAAGAGTGATAATAAAAGGATAGACTGTAATCTTGCCACCTCGTCCTCCCTGAACTTTGTAGCTGTGACCAGCCACTAGTATAACTCACTCTGTCGGTTGGTCGGTCAGTCCCAAACATTTAAAAATGCATGTGTATCTGTGGGATACAGAGGTGCAATACGGATTTGATCCCAGGCTAGCACACGAGGGACTAGAGATGGGGGTCTTATCCACAACGCCACCTCTCAGTCTGTGTTTCCTGTGACTAAGGCAGGCGTTCGACCAGCAGGCTAATGCAAGAATGTGTTTAGTGTTGTGCCAACGTGACAGAGGAGCCGGATGTCCCAGTGGAGTGTTATGTTAATGTAGTGTCCAGTTTTATTTCCTGGTGATAATTGTGTTGAATGATTACAACAGCTCTTATGAGCGTTAAATTCCCCTGGCTGTTTGGTCTCTGTGGAAGACTGGAGAGACAGCAAGACGCAGCCAATCTGGACCAAACACACCAACACTTGATGAAGTAGCCACTTGGCTTGAACATTTCAAAATTACCACTTCCTACCTTGGCATTTCAGTTAAATTGAGGTTTGAAATAGATTTTCACACTTGCATTTCCAGCAGCAAATTGTCAGCTTTCCTGAACCTGTTTGCCAAACAGCGTTCTGTCATGCATCCTGAGTGGCACTGCAGCGTGTTAGCTAGAGCTAGTTTATTGAAAGCTGTGGCGCCAATGGTGTTGCAGCAGTAGACAGGACCAGGGTCTGAAATTAATACTGGCTAAGCCCCAAATGCAGGTAAAATGAGGTGAGATGATTTCCTGGCCCCATACTACCATGTGATTACGGGAACATATGGTCTTGCTGTAGCCTAGTCTTGCATGGATAACTAAAAGTCAGCTACCTAGCCTATGTACAGTTATCAAAGTGAAAGGATGCTGCTGCTCTTCTGAGTCTATTTTAGGGCTGCAACTAACGATTATTTTCATTGTCGATTAATCTGTCGATTACTTTCTTGATTAATCGATTAGTTGTTTGGTCTATAAAATGTCAGAAAATGGTGAAAAATCTCGATCGGTGTTTCCCAAAGCCCAAGATGACGTCCTCGAATGTCTTGTTTTGTCCACAACCCAAAGATATTCAGTTTACTGTCATAGAGGAGGAAAGAAACCAGAAAATATTCACATTTAAGAAGCTGGAATCAGAGAATTTTGACTTATTTTTCTTAAAAAATCACTCAAACCGATTAATCGATTATCAAAATAGTTGGCGATTAATTTAATAGTTGACAACTAATCGATTAATCGATTAATCGTTGCAGCTCTAGTCTATTTCACATATCAAGGTGGGAAAAAGAACACTAATGTTGTTTTGTTTTGCTGCTGACACTGTTTAAGAAGCTATGTAGCTAATGTTAACTAGCCAGTAGTAACCCTAGGCTTCTACTCTTCCTCTTGTTTTTTTTTTCTGAACTGAACACCTGATGGCTTTGGCCTTTTCATTGTTGAACTAGTTACATCAACACCTGAGCTCACCTCAGTCTGGTTCAGAATCCATCCATCCATCCATCCATCCATCCATCCATCCATCCATCCAGCCATCCATCCATCCATCCATCCATCCATTTTCTAGGGTGGCATTTCTGGAAAAGCATGTGAACATTATCAGGGGCATTTTTGGCCCTCTCATTTTTAGTTTCACAGGCATTTTATGACTTTCATCTCTGCCTCTACACCTTTTTTCTGACCCTGGGGTATTACCATTTCTCAAGTCGGGTACTACTTTTTCAGCAGGAGTACCAGCTGGTTAGCTGCCTTAGGGGATCAGTTGGTCACTTGGTATGAATGACATTTTTAGGCATTTAGCTGACGCGCGCTGACTCTCCAGATCGGCTCATGATGCGTGAGCAGGCAGGAGGTTCAGCGGCTCGCTCAGCGACACTTCAACAGGACATGAGGCAGGGATCGAACCTGTGAAGTTTCAGTTGTGTGATGATTTTAATAAAAGAGAAGTGCTTGATTTCCATTGCGGTGCCTTCTCTCTTCTCTCACCCCCGTTTCATCACACACATCTGTCTCTCACTCCGATCTCATCCCTCCTCTCTCTCTCTCCATCTGTTCCTCAAGTATTCTCTTTCTGTCTTTTTCATACTCGGTCTCTTCTGCTGTCTGCCTCAATTATTTTCTTTCGTTTCACCCTCCCCCTCCTCTCCCTCCCTCCCCTCCCAGACACATTACACTTACACAAAACTAAACATGTGCACACATTAACTGTGAAAACTTTTCCTCTCTCCTTGTCTTGTTTTTCAAGGTCTTGTTTGAGCAGAAAAGCCCCAGTGGAATATCATAGCGACGTGCGCTGCAATTTTAATCAAAAGGAAATGGGGCGGCACAATCTCGCTTCCTTTTAGTAGAAATCACACAGATGGACTTGCTGCTTGTCAGGTCCTGGTGCGACACACTGAGGGTGTCTGTCTGACGGAGAGGAGAGGGAGAGAGGAAGGGGTTAACAGTTTTTTTTTTATATTAGGCTCCCAAACAGGATATCTGTCTGTCTAAACAGAGGCTAACTAGGGGATGGTGAATAATAAGGTTATATGTCCATCACACACACACACACACACACACACACACACACACACACACTCACATACACACTCATACACTTTTCATCCATCAAAATGTTCTCTGTGTCAGGTTGACCTAGACTGTCTGATAATGCATGAAGGGATGACATCAGAGTTGCATATAAAGGAACTCACTGGAGGAAGGTGTGTGAGTGTGTGTGTTGGTCTGTGGATCTTTGTGTGTGTGTGTGTGTGTGTGTGATGGTGTGTGTGTGATGGTGTGTACTGTATGTGTGCATAATTGACTGCATTAAACAAGGGAACACTTCTGCAGTGTCAGGCACAGTGGTATTGCACAGTACAACAGTTCCAGATTTGGGAAACAGTTTTATATTCAACTTTCTTCAAAACCCATGCTCTGTTTTATAATGTTTCCTGTCATATATTGACATTTGGCATAAAATTCACTCAAACTACAAGATTGCCACTACTATTTTACGGTTATTCTGGTAATGTGAGTGCAGAGGAATTTGTGCATCAGCAAAATATGTTCTTGGATAAACACTTTTTGTTTGCAGGGTCAAGCAATCAATTTAGATTAAATTGAAGTGATTGGAATGATGTCTTTAGGTGTAACAGCAAGATGGAGAATTGTCCAGTGTTGCCATAGGTTTGTGCTCTCCAAGTGGCTTCTAGTTTAAGGTTGTTATTGTTTCAGTTTTTCTCTTTTCTTTTGGAAGTGGTATCTGCAAACCTCGGCTGGTATCGGTATTGGAATCACTTGGTATTGTGGCGACACTAATTCCTGTCATCATGAATGAATTCTCATGGATTTTTCTTGCAGTAACATGTGCATTGGAGAGTATCAGTTGTCCAAATCCTTTAAACCAGGCAGTTGCTCAAGGCTAGCTGCCCTTAGGTATCAGTGAGGAATGCTAATGATGCTAGCAAGCTATTTTAGGGAAACTCAAGCCAAAATGCACAGAATTATTTCCCCCCCCCCAACATTTTTACTCTATGATTATTGGTATTTTTATAATATATAACATATTTCGCACTGCCTAGTATATTTCAGATTTTTTGTGTATTTTTATTGCATACATGAATCGGCATGATCATGATTTTTCTTTGTCTCAGTAACTTTTTCTGCTGTTATTTTGCAGACCCACATGGTATTGTAATCCATATTTTCATCATACTTTTCATTCATACATTTCAACATGTTCCAGAGTTGAAATTGTGGGTTGTGTATATTTATATAACCCTCATTTTCTTTATTCTCATTTATATTCTATTTTATTTTGCTATATCACAATACTATTTGCTTCAACGACCCAATTTCCCCTCTGGAATCAATATTGAGCCCGAGTTGCCCCAGGGGACTCGACATGATGAGTCTTGTCCTGTCCTGTCTGGCAACAGTTACATAAGACCGCTGCCCTGTCACTGAATTATCAGCAGCAATACTAGTTTGCAAAAATCTATAGAAGCCTAGATGATGTTTGCAAGTCTGTCTCCCTTATCTACAGCAGCCAATTACATAAGGCTTGGACATTGGTGTGTTAGCTTTTTGGCAGCTAGAAGCCAACATATGAAGTAAAACTTAGAAGTTACTGTATATTGCACTAAACCATGGTTACAGTGTGCTTCACCATGGGATAGTAGAAACATAAGAACACTTAAAACAGAATAGTAAAACATGGACAAGACATAGTACAAGAAATAAAACATCAGACACAATCAAAAGCGAGAGAATAAAAATGGGTCTTAAACCGTTGTTTAAAGATGTTAGTAGATTTGGGTAGTCTGAAATCAGGGGGAAGGCTGGTCCAAAGGTTAGGAGCAGCAATAGCAAAACGTATAATCAACCTTCAGCTTTAGTCTGGACTGTGGACTGACCAAGTGCTAAGGGATCCAACAGTATTAGCCTATATCGGCACCATACAGAGATATGCCCAGGTGACCATGCGATGCTTTGTATGTTATTAAAAGAACTTTTGACATATGTGACCCAAGGGGGTCATATAGACTGAGAACCTTATCGGTCCAAGGACGGAGCCCTGAGGCACACTTTGTGTGATCAAAGAAAAATTATGTAACATTTTTGTCAATAGACACATCATTTTCTGTTTGACAAATACAATGAAAACCAGATAAGAGCAGTCCCAGTTGTGCCAGCCTATTTCCCAAGCCAGTTTATCAAAATGCCATGATCAATTGTATCAGCAGCCACACAAAGCAGCACCAAAATGGAGCATTTACCTGAATCAGCATGCAATAATAATGTCAGAAGAGAATTTCTGTACTGTGCTGCTGATGAAAGCCTGACTAAAATGTGTTTTAAATAATTTTTCTCTCCACTACCTATAAAAGTCACTTGGAGATCGCTTTTTCCAGAATTTGGGAAACAAAGCACAACCTGGAAATGGGTTTGTAATTAATGTGGAGAGATGGATCAAGGCTAGGTTTTTGAAGAAGACGCTGGACACTAGCCAGCTTGAAGTAGTTGGGGACATGACAAGTAGGCTAAGGGATTCATTCACAGTAGTCAGTAAACCAGGGCCAGCAGTACCCATGACTTCTTAGTGGGAATGACATCCAGAGGACTGGAAGAAGCTCCTCAGTGTGACACAACGTCAGTTAGATCCTGCAAAGAAATCAATGAAATCTGACTAAGCAGCTCAGTACTAATGCAAGGTAGGCATGAGTCTATACCAGAGAGGGGAGGCATTATCTGAAATCTGATAGCCTTGACCTTTTCTACTGCGAAGGATAAAATGATGTAAAGAATATGAAGGATGTTGACATTCATCAACAGGAAGCAGGAACCACAGAGGGAAAAGAGCTGACAGGGCGATCAATAGTTTTGAACAGATATCGTGTTATATAGTGTTATGATTTATTTGCAGTAATTAGCTCAGCAAAATAAGCAGCTCTCACATCCATCATTTATGATGATTTTAGAAAGATGACGTATACTGTTCAATTTGTGTGTGTGTTAGTTATTAATGGTAAACCACAAAAGACCTTGGCTAGGTTTAATGATGTATCAACTCCTTTGCAAATAAACAGGTAAAGGTCTAAAGGCTTGTTTTTGATGTGTCAACCACAGTCATAGCAAATAAACATATAAAGGCCTGGAATATGTGTATTGTATTGTTTGATGCCTGTGTGTGTGTGTGTGTGTGTGTGGGATATGCCTTTTATATTGTTATTTTGTTCAAATCATGGGGTGGATGGTGAATTATAGTGTATTACCATTGCCAATTCTTCTGAAGAGGGCAAAAGAATTGTATGCTGCAGCTCACATTTTTCACTGACGCACCACTTCCCCTGCCCACGCACGCTAGCAGCAGAACGGCACAGTCGTACAAATGAGCATGTGATAATCTTATCGCACCTGCAGTTTGTTTTCCCCGGTCTGAACCGGAGTGCAGAAGTCGACTTGGTTTCGTTTTTGTATTTGGTTCTTTGAAGTTCACGCTACAAAGGAAACCAGGGCTTGTAAACAGAAGTCACATGACTCACAAGTAGCTCGTTGATTTGATTTGGTAATCTGTCATTCCACCAAAGCTTGAGATGTTGGTGGTGGGGGGAGGGAGGGGTCAAAAGAAGTTAGATTCCAGTGTCTTTACCTCGAGCATGATGGACTTGTCTGTCTCTTCTTCTGGACGATAACATTCTCACTCCTAGTGAATCGCACTGCTGTCTGCTTAGTAAACGCTCCAGAGTTCAAATGAACCAAACTCCAAACTTTCTTGGTGTGAAATTTCCCTTCATTATTTTTCTGACGATGTTCATTTTGTGAGAATTAATTTCATGCAATCTCATATCAGTACTGTGTGCAGCATTAGTTTACACCCACGCAGGGATCCGTGGTCCAGTTTGGTGCTCGGTGACCCCCCTTAGTGGTGTTGATTTGCATTTTACATTTTAAGCATTTTCCTCTTAACCAGAGCGACCTGAACAAATTGCGTTATTGCACTTTGGTCCTTGTTCAGAGCAGAAGCGGCACAGACGCGTCACAGTAAGGCAGTTCACACCAGAAAGCAGTCCTACTTTTCCTCTTCGGTGATGAACTTTATATCCTCCGTCGCCTCAAAGCAGTCATGTTTATCTGTTTGGCATGAAAAATAATCCTCATGTTGTGACTTGTGACTGGGCAAACTTTGGACAAGCCTATAGGAGTGATACATATCTCTCTCTCTCTCTCTCTCTCTCTCTCTCTCTCTCTCTCTCTCTCTCTCTCTCTCTCTCTCTCTCTCTCTCTCTCTAAAAAAGAAATTACATTGTATATTACAATCATATTTTCTTACATTTATTTGCATTTATTTTTCAAACACATTTCACCTTGTCAGTGTAAAATGACCTCCGCCCTCTCTCTCTCTCTCTCTGTCTCTCTCTCTCTCTCTCTCTCTTAGGTTTAGGTTTATGAAACATTTGTGATATTTCAAAAGCAGATATGAAGGAAAACGTGTGTGCCATTATTTTATCTGGTCTTCTTTTATTTACTGTGAAGCACTTTCTAAACTCTGTTTCAGAAAAGTGCTCTATAAATAAGGTTTTATCATTATTCCAAGCTTTTAAAATGTATATTAGTGCACATGTATTATTCAACAACAGCAACAGTAAAGACATTAGTTTGATCTTCAAGTGCTTCTGTTGTGACATTATGCAGATATGACTATCTGCACTGTATTTCCACTGTGTGTTTCTGTGAAATCCGTACACTGTCTGCGGAGGAAATAGACTCGACAGTGAAACTATTTCTGCAGGTCTGTGCGTTCGCTCCAATCCATTAACATGGCCGCCGAAAGCAGGTGGGCTCCGCTATGCCTCTGATACCCGTCTGTTCTGCTTCTGGTCTGAACAAGACTTCAGCCTTTGTAAATTTTAGCATGAGGCGGAAATTCAAACATCCGTTTAGACCACACACTGAGGATCTGACCATGAGAAAATTGACTTATGCACAGCAATAAAAAACAACAAAATCAAGATGACAAGCAAAGACACAACGGCATAAAGAAATCTAAACCACAACAGAACAACATTCCAAGGATTTCAAGCTTTCTAATTACTATTCAACATTGCATGCATGTACACACACACACACACACACACACTTTCCTCAAACCAAAACCCTATGTGTATTTACATTAGTTTGTTTGTAATTTAGTGTCTTATTCCTCTAAGCCAGCAGTCTGATTAATAATTCATGGTATTCCGTGCAGTCAGACGTGCCATTTGTATTTTAAGTGTTTCACTAATTGCATCCTCCCATAGAGCTAATTATTTCTCCATTGTGCTGTGATCCTGTAATTCAAGATGTCGAGTCACTGAAAGGCATTCAGAGTGTAGAATGACTAAGTGGAATAAATGTCAGCCTCCACTTTTTTTCCGCACAGCACAAAAGAAATATTCCAGAGTGTGTGTGTGTGTGTGTGTGTGTGTGTCTGTCTTCGTGTATAAAGCCTCCATGGAGTTCCACGCCATAGAATTAATATTCTCCTCACTGGGCCATCGAGCATGAAATGGAACAGAGTACACTTTCTTTGAGTAAACTCTCAGCAGCACACTGTTGGCCGGTCAGGGTCTCAGGCTCAGGAGAAATCTCTTGGCTGACATTGATAGAGCCTGAAAATGAATAGAATTTGATCCTGAAGGCAACCTGTGGTTGAAATATATCACACGGGAAACTTTGTATTTTCTCTTCCCCCTCTTCGAGAGAACCTTCAAAGGCCGTTTGATGGGGGAAAACATCTGAAACACAGTTTGTGTTTAATCATTGCATTTTCCATGCTATTTCATGCAGTTTCATGTTTCTGTGTGCAAATAAATAAGGCTTTACAAGTATTTGCATTTGTGAGTGTGAATAATGTGAAAGCTGACAATAGCACAATGTGAAACACTACAAAGTGACGTACAGAAAAAACACAGTGCTGAAGCCGAAGCCGTCTCCTCAAGTTGATCGCTTGGTTGTAGCAAATGGGAGTTAAGCAAATTTGTCCGAATAGTTTGATATTCAAAGAGTTTAGATGGCTTTGTAAACTATTTCATAACCCGGACATTGAGTTGGAGAAATAAGTCTCAATCAACCAAAGTGATTGAGGAAAAACTATTGCTGTTGATTGCTGAATTCACTGGTAAATCCGTGGTAACAGCATGTGTGTACAGCTCATGAAATCCCGACACCGCGATAATCAATTTGTTCTCATTAAGACCGGCTTGGACAGCTGACATTATTACTTCTTGGTAATGAGAAAGTGGGTGAAAGCCGGTAGAAGCATTGTGCAATCAGCGTCATCTTCTTTGGCTGGATTAGTTCTTCCATGGCGAACACCACAGTGAACTGAAGTGAACTGAAGTGAACTGAAGTGAACTGAGCTTCTGTCACACCCCTTTCAGTATTGTATTAAACGCTTCCATCCAATGCAAAGTGAATGGAGGCGAAATGGTCGCAGAGTAAATCCTGTTTTGGTGTGGCTGGGCTGTAAAGCCTGGTGTCCTGGTATATTTTCAGTACCGGCACAAACACAAACGAGTGTGTTCATGTGTGTTCAGTGTGTGTTTGACCCTCATGCTTTGTTCCTGTGTGTTTTGGCAGGGGCTGAACCGGATGGGGAAGGATGCTCAGGTGGGGCGTGACGGCGTGCGGAGGAAAGACTGGCACGACTACGAAGCGATCAAGAGAGACGCCTCTCGCTCTGGTTGGTCCAAACCCCACGTAGTCCCTCCTGTGCCAAATACAGACGAGAACCCTGGGACACATTCATCACACACGGCAAAAACACCTTTCTCACACACAGACACAGACACACACACACCAAAAGATGTACATAAACACATCACAGTTGAGCACACACATACGGAAAGAGGCATACATACACACACACACACATTTCAACATTGAATCCAAATAGATAACACATAGCAAATATTTTCTCACACACCCATAAGCGTGCACACATGCGCACACACACACACACACACACTATCCCGTTTCTCCCATCGCTCTGCAGCAGCAGTATGAATCAATGCTCTGATTACAGTTTTGCTGTCATAAATAAACAGCTTATCTGCTGCAATAATCATCGATTCCGCCTCAGGTCTTTTCTGTTCAGGGAAATCTGCTTCTTCTTCTTTCCAAACTGTGTAAATTAGAAGAGTTTATCCCTGAAATGAGCCATTAAAGTAGTAAAGGAATTATTTTCCACAGTCGTTACCTTCAGGAAGAAAAGCCGATCATTTCTGCCTAATGGAACGTGTGCGTGTGAATTATTAGGATTATGTTTATCAGGGTATCTGCAGGTCCTTAAACAGTTTTTAAATAAATCATCAGAATATAAAGCCTTTAAAAGTGTCAAAATGTCTTAAATACAATTATTAGAGGTTTTACTTTTTTATCATGTAATGACACAGGTTTCTCTGCACTGCATGGCCACTCTGATTAATACAGAACAGGGTTAGTAGTAGAACTGAACAATTAATCGAAAAAAAAAAAAAAATCTAAATTGAAATATGAACTGGCTGCAATTCATTTCTTAAGAGAGAGAGAGAGAGGCGTCCAAAATGGATTTCTGAACAAGGTGTTTTAGAGCCCCAGGTAATCTTTGGTCCATGAACCAATTGGTCCATTCAAAATCCTGCACAGTGACATCTATTTTTTTTTTTTTTCAACAAATTTACTTTTCTTTAAACAATTTTGAAGTTCTAAAAAAATTATAACAAGAAAAACTTGTGGTGATATGAATCGCAGTTTAAATCGCAATTGTAATGTTCTGTCAAATAAACGCAATTAGATCTTTTGTCAAAATCTTTCAGCTCTAGTTAGTAGTACATTATGCAAAAACATGTTTTTCTTTACTAAAGACAATGGGACATTATGTCATTAATTTAGTGTTGTCCTTTGTCTTATATTACCGATTTATAACTTGTGGACTTTCATTAGCCATGTTTAGTGGAAATATTCTGTTCTCACCTGCTTTGTTTCTTTCTTGAAACATGTCTATAAGGAGCAATACGTAAGATCATTTCTTCCCCATAGGGATCAATACCAATGACTCAACGATTACTTCACCAGCTGCTGAGATTTTTGGCTTTCAAACCTCACTTTCTGGCCCGTACTCTGTTTTGGAACAAAAGCTCCCCACCCATTGGAGTCACACTCCCAAAGTGCTGTGCATGTGTATTCTCTCAAGTGTGTGTGTGTGTGAATGATTATATGGTTTTATATCCATATGGTGTTATGTTTGTTTGCAAGTGTACAAAAGTCTACGCACCCTTGGAAATGTTATTTTTGTTGCCTTGAGGCGGAATACATTTATTACATTGTCAGAAATGAATAGCCTTTTGTTTTAACCTTGATTTTGCTCATTACTACAATATATCCAAATGAACAAAAGTGCAAAACGTCTGATTTAATGTGTTTTCATTTCAGCCTGAAGGCAATAAAAACTAGATAAAGGGTGTGTAGACTTTTGATATCTGCTGTACAGGATGTGTGTGTGGAGGGGATTGGTGTTCATGAACTGGAGATGTTTAACTCAACTCTGTGTGTGTGTGTGTGTGTGTGTGTGTGTGTGTTCAATGCAGGTAATGGAGAACAGGGGAAGGCGTTCCCTCTGTCAGAAGCGGACCGGGTGGACCAGGCCTACAGGGAGAACGGCTTCAACATTTATGTCAGCGACCGGATCTCCCTCAACCGCTCGCTCCCCGACATCCGACATCCAAAGTGAGTCATCTGTGTGTGTGTGTGTGTGTGTGTGTGTGTGGTGAAAGGTCACGGTGCGGTCATATCTAGCTTTCCTCCTGTAAATCCATAAGGAACCGAGGAACGGACTGTCTGAAACATGACGGAAAGAGATGAATAATTAATAGTTTCCAATGGGACCCAGCAGGCCAGTTGAAGCAGCAGCATCACTGCACCAATTAAAGGTTCCTTGGAGAGCATGTGTCGTCTTCGGAGCATGTGTCTGCATTTATATGTTGCGGTACAACTAATCCCAGATACAGAGGGTGGTGATAGTCTGAAGCTTAAGCCCTATTCAGGCAGGATTAGTTTTACAGGGGGAGTTGGGTTAATTTAATCATTACTGGAGCATGTCTGTAATTTTAGTTCTGTCCAAATCTGCCATATCAGTAAAAAAACACAACAGTAAAAGTCACAGCTTCTTTTACCTCCTGTAAAATGCCCAGTAATAATAACTTCAGGTGAAACTAACTGACATTGTTGTTAGAGCTGCAACGATTAATCGATTAATCGATTAGTTGTCAACTATTAAATTAATCGCCAACTATTTTGATAATCGATTAATCGGTTTGAGTAATTTTTTAAGAAAAATAAGTCAAAATTCTCTGATCCCAGCTTCTTAAATGTGAATATTTTCTGGTTTCTTTACTCCTCTATGACAGTAAACTGAATATCTTTGGGTTGTGGACAAAACAAGACATTTGAGGACGTCATCTTGGGTTTTGGGAAACACTGATCCACATTTTTCACCATTTTCTGACATTTTATAGACCAAACAACTGATCGATTAATCGAGAAAATAATCGACAGATTAATCGACAATGAAAATAATCGTTAGTTGCAGCCCTAATTGTTGTTGGCCCTGTTCCCACCGCAGGGCTGAGCGATGTGGTTGAAATCAATATCCCGATAATCATAAATATTTATTTCAATATTGATATCACAATACGACTTATGTATGCAAAAATTACATGCTAAGTCACAGTCAAATCAAATTGATGTTTGTTGCATTGCACATGCATTGATGGTGTTAAGTGATGTCGAACAAAACTCTGAAACTTTCAAAAAAATACATGCCTTAAAATGTTTCATGCCTCACAGTTTTTAAATACAATTTCGTGGTTATCAATTTGGACAGAATTGTGTATCACTATATCACAACATCGCCATAACATCACCCATATGATTCCACTGAAAGATGATAAATGATGATTTTGAATCATTGCCCAGGCCTGTCCCGTTGCAATCTCTGAACCCATCGTCTATCGGTCTGACGACGATTAGACTCTGGGGGCGATGGCCAATATTTGGGGGTTTCCGGTAGAACCAGCGGACATCCGGGCCAAGACTTCCTCTTCTGTGCGCCGGTCATTGTTTACAGTCCGATTAGCAACTTGAAATGCGAGAGGAGTCGGAGTTGAGAGACGACGTCTCATATGCAGATATCTGTTTATAAAGATTATAGCCGAAATTAGGGCTGGGCAATATATCGATATTATATCGATATCGTGATATGAGACTAGATATCGTCTTAGATTGTGGATATCGTAATATCGTGATATGGCATAAATGTTGTCTTTTCCTGGTTTTAAAGGCTGCATTACAGTAAAGTGATGTAATTTTCTGAACTTACCAGACTGTTCTAAAACAGGGAAGGAAACCCTGTTTTTGCATTTTATTTTGATCACAGTCTTGTTTCAATAAAAGTGCTTGTGACATCTCACATGTGGCTTTGACTTACAACTGAACATTTAGCCTACTTCGTAGAAAATACCGAGATATATATCGTGTATCGCCATTCAGCCTAAAAATACCGAGATATGATTTTTGGTCCATATCGCCCAGCCCTAGCCGAAATGTCGTCTGGACCTAAAACACCTACAAAAAGTATCGATGTTTGTGTATTGTGTGGAGAAACGTTCGACTCTCGCGTCTCAAGTTGTTAATCGGACTGTAAACAATGACCGGCACACGGAAGAGGAAGTCTTGGCCCGGATGTCCGCTGGCTACACCGGAAACCCCCAAATATTGGCCGCCGCCCCCAGAGTCTAATCGTCGTCAGACCGATAGACGATGGGTTCAGAGATTGGTCCCGTTGTAGCCAAAGTGTTTTTTTTGGGCTGAAACAACAATCGAAACATGAAGATCAGACCCAGAGTCTTAGCTCTGGTCCAGCTGTGACTCTTGCAGCCAGTCAGCTGCAGAAGTTGTGTATGAAGCATAGTGTATTTTTGGTGTGAGGGCAACTCCTTTCTCTGTAATTCTGGAGACTGATCACAGAAATCTCTCTATTCCATGCGAACTGGCCATTAACATTACAGATGTCCCGTAATGTTAATCCTGTCTGATTGCAGCCATGTGCCGCACAGCGCTGAGAGGCTGCAGGTTTTTTTTTTGGTTCCAGCCAAACACTGCAGCAGCTGATTTCACTGATTAGCACTCCTTCACCCAGAGAGGAGGAGCTGCTGTAGTCTTTGGTTGGAATTAATACCTGCAGACTCTTGGCGCTTCATGGCACACGGTTGCTTTCCTGCTTTGGAGAATTTAGCTGTTGACAGTCAGAGGGTGGCTGGTTTAAATCCCAGGACTGGCTCGGAAAATCGGTGGGGCAGAGTGAGAGAGACTTCAGAGTGACATGTGTGTTTGCATCAGTGTGTGTATGTGAGCTTACACTTGTGCATGTGCATGACTGCGTGTGTGCATGTATGTTGTAGCATTGTTAAAGGCTTTACTTGCCCTGGTTGGATCTGTCCCAACTCATTTCCACAAGCACCGTTTGGAACAATCATTCCAATTACCAACCCACCCAGTCTATCCACAGGAGAGCTGTAGTTTTAGACCGACAGAGAAGCTGATTACACACCACACACAGCCAATGTACTTACAAACTAGGTTCCTGACAGCAATTACCAGTGTCATTGATGTCCCCCTCTGAGCACGAGGTGTGAGAAACTGATGATCGACGTGTGCTGTGTTTTACTGGAGCCGCTTCCAGTCTGACTGCACTGGGACTGTGGGATTTTCTCAGGCGGTTTTACTCAGGCAGTGTGTGTGAGAAAATTGTGTGTCAGGGAAGCTACTTTACATGTGAAAAGACTCCCGCACACCGTCTACACTCACAATTTACAACATTTTATTGAAGAATTACAACGTTTCGGTTCCAGGTCCCCTCCTACGCACCTGTCTCCTGATATAGGTGCGAAGAACCTGCTTTCCTGAAGGGAAGCTACTTTAAAGGTCTATTTTCACAAGCTGCCAGCTATCGTCATATTGGATGCAGGTGAACTACAGCAAAGATACCCTGAAGAGAAATACAGTTTTGTTAATTAAAGCAGTGAGTTTACCACAGTGGGATGGGCAGGACTCGCCTTCACAACGGTCAGGGTGAAAGAAAAAAGGGGCATGGGATTGGAGGATGTCAAATCAAGATATGAGAAAAAAAAAGTGACATATTTGCGACTGATTGTTCCTTATTTTTGCTTTTTTCCAATTATAATCAGTAATTATAATTAATCAGACTTTTATGACAATCGACTAATCTATTAATCGACTAATAGTTTCAGTACTAGTCCAGAACGACAAAGCCTCAATTCTTGTACGTTCAAAATGAAACCCATGTGAAACCCAACCATGCTAACATGGGATTGCATAACTCCCAGTAACATGCATTGCTGTAGCTGTTGATTGGAGGCATGGAGGAGATCTCCATGGAGCTGAACACGATACTTACTGTAGAAACATGACGAGGCATACATTATGTACCTGTGGCTGTAACAGAGACTGCTGGACCTCTCTCTGCTCTGCTCTGACTCATTAAAGTACAAAAACACCAAAAATAAAAAAGACCTGCGATACTATAAACACTGGCTGCAAAAACGTTAGCGGACCTACCGACCTTCAGCACTTTTCCTCTACTTGACAAGAGTCTTTCTCTGACTCGTGACCCTCCGTCTCTTTCATGTGGGAAGCAGCTTTGAAGGTTTCCTCTCTGAAGGTTTCCCCGGGAAAACACTTCTTGATTCTCTTTTTTTTTCTTCCATATTTAGAAAGCTCCTTATAAAGTGGTAGCCATCAAACGAATCCCCCCCTTCCTGCATCCATCCTAACAACTATCCTCCACCAGCAACCGTCCTGCAGCAGCCTCCCATTCTGTCTCAAACATTGCAGATGGAGCTAAACAGGCACACAGCTCTTCTCTTTGAAATCAATATCATGATAGTCATAGAAGGATTTTTTTCTAGGCTCGGCTAGGTGATGTTAGGTGTGAAGTCAAACAACACACTGAAATTTTCAAATAGCTTTTTCATTTTCATCATCAATGTAGACGGCAGAATTGTGTGTTACCTAGAGCTGCAACGATTCATCGATTTGAGTAATTTTTTAAGAAAAATACGTCAAAATTCTCTGATTCCAGCTTCTTAAATGTGAATATCTTCTGGTTTCTTTACTCCTCTATGACAGTAAACAGAATATCTTTGGGTTGTGGACAAAACAAGACAGTTGAGGACGTCATCTTGGGCTTTGGGAAACACTGATCCACATTTTTCACCATTTTCTGATATTTTATAGACCAAACAACTAATCGATTAAGCGAGAAAATAATCGACAGATTAATCGACAATGAAAATAATCGTTAGTTGCAGCCCTAGTGTTACCATATCCCAAAATCACCATAACATCAACAATTATCGCCCAGCCCTATCTCTAGCGTAAATGTGAAGTCAGTGAAGCAGTGACACCAGTTACACCTGCTGCTCAAATATTTTACATGAATTGATATGATGATTGATATGATAAATTCTTTTGTAAGTAATTGAAGCATATCACAGTGCTGTTTTTAAGGTTTTCATCTTATCAGTAATTTTCGAGATAATATCTTATATTAAGATAATTTTGGCCAAGATAATCGATACTATCAAATTTTCATGTCGTTACCTTCTTCCCTTCCCTGTCAGTTCCCCCTCTTCTTACCAGAGCCTCGTGTCTTGCTTCTCCCTCTCCCTCCATTCCTCTTTTTCTGCCTGATTTCCTCCCTCCATCACCTCCCGGCCCCGAGCTACCTGCCCGTCTCTCTTCATTTCTTCTTCTGTCTCTTCCTTCTTTAGCCACTCCTTTCTCTCTCGCCCTCTTTTCTTTTCTTCTTCTCGCTGTTAAGTGGCCCATTGATGCTCCCTGCAACCCAGTGGGATCGCAGGTCTCTCAGCTGCTCTAACCTGGATAATGTGTGGCTCTTTTAATAAGATGCAATGAAGCTTACCACCTGCCAGCTTGCTCATCTCTCTCTCTCTCTCTCTCTCTCTCTCTCTCTCTCTCTCTCTCTCTCTCTCTCTCTCTCTCTCTCTCTCTCTCCCTGAGGAATCTATAAAGACAGTAGTTATCTCCCTTTCTCCCAGCCTGTCTCTCTCTCTCTGTCTCTCTCTCTCCCCATCATTTTCTTCCATCAGTGAGTGAGGGATGACGGTGGGTAACAGTGAATGAAAGCTGTCGGAGGTCTGGGCCCATTGAGGACAGATGATGTGACACGGTGACACCCGGCTGTCAAGACGCCCGTCACTCTCACCAATCAGACGGACGCACCCGCTCTCCCCAGCAGCCAATCGATGTCCTCCGCTCCGTCCCGTTCGGAGCCTCTGCCTCCGGGTGATTGGCATGTTGTCGGTGTGCCTCGGAGGCAGCCGGGGCCCAGATCTGCTCCTGACACGTTTCGTTTCTGGTGTGCTGGTGAGAGAGAGGTTTTTGGCGGTGGAGGTTTTCTGCTTTGGGCCACACTGTGCACGGTGCAGCTCAACACTAACAAGCGTGGGCGAACCGAATGTGCGAGAATACACACAGGCGGCCTTTCCACTGTCGAGTCTGACTCCGACTGCCTCCCACTGTCGGTCTCTACATGACATGAACGTAGACAAACACCGGTTTTCAACTCAAACCCCATCACGCACATAATAAGCTGCAAAAGTTTTCTGCCACCCAAAACAAACAGTCTGCTTATTGAGTGCTGTCGAGGAATGTTAGGAGAGCGGGTTAGCAGCGGTTGCAGGGATACACAAAAAGAAAGATTGTCATTTTATCTGATTGCTTCTAATCCTGCTGATCCAAATGCCGAAAATGCCTTGCTGTTGGATGAAAACCTTATACCTACCATACCTCCAAAATGTTTTCAGGAATTACCAAAAGCAACATTGTGTGTTTTGGAGTTTATCCACTGGGGTTTGGAAGGCATCCCAATTAGCAGGGATGGGACGCTCTTCTCTGTTGCAGCCTCACTCTGTGATTTAGGCTGACAAGATGGGTGGATTTTTACATAAAAATATCATGCCAAGTGCAGCTGTAAGTTCTGTGTTTTTTTTTTTTTTTGTGTGTGTAGCTGTAAACAGAAGCTGTATGCGGAGAGGCTGCCCAACACCAGCATCATCATCCCGTTCCATAACGAGGGCTGGTCGTCTCTGCTGAGGACCGTCCACAGCGTGCTGAACCGCTCGCCACCGCAGCTCATCGCTGAGGTCATCCTGGTGGACGACTACAGCGACAAAGGTACAGAGGACACACACACACACACACACACACAGGGGCACACACACTTACACAGATATGCGAGCACATATCTACATTCAGTGCTGACTCACTAGCAAGAATTTAGACTTTAACTGGAATGGCACTATCTTTCTCTCTCACAACACACACACACACACACACACACACACACACACACACACACATCCCCAGACCATTGAGTCATTTGTTTGTGAGTGTTTGTGAATGTGTTGCACAAATAATGAGCCACCCGGTAACAGTGATTCTGCTACGGCCCAAATTTGATCTCTAGACACACACTGTCTTTTGTATGTCACAAGCAAACACACACACACACACACACACACATGCACGCACATGCACACCATACTCTGAGACACAAAGATGCACGCACCTACACACACACATGCGCGCGCTCTCAAACACACCCACAGCCACCCAGAAGTAAGTCATTAGTTCAGGAGTGTATCTCACCGGTCCAGTCGGACATTCATTAACAAGAGCAGAGAGCAGCAGACTCTGCTGAGCGTGTGTGTGTGTGTGTGTGTGTGTGTGTGTGTGTGTGTACACGTACTAGGGTCAGGCCGATGTTGGTCTTTTATTAAGCACAAATATTGGTCAGGGTCATCCACCTCTGATATGATGAAAAAACCTGCAGTGAAATGTCATTTTTTTGGCATGAAAATGGAAAAAAAATGTAGATATTGAAAATACTGACTATGGGCAGCTTTAGTACAAAAATATTTGTATAGTACCGGCCCTGAAAACCCCATATTGGTCAAATCCTAGTGTACATGTACGTGTGTGTGTCTGCCTGCGTCCTAGCCCTCTTCAGCAAGTATTTAATTTTCGTCATTAATTGTGTGTGTGTGTTGTGTGTGTGTGTGTTTGTCCCTCTGTCCTCACTAGCTCTCTTAAGCAAGTGTTTAATTCCTAGTTAATTAGTCCTCACTATCACAGTTCCTCGCTGACGGATGTGTTTGCCTCTCGTCTCCACAGTAATGAAATGCACTTAGAGTCAGAGGTTCAGTGGTTCAGTGTTTCAGTGGTTCACTGGTTCAGGGTTCAGTGTTTCACTGGTTCAGTGTTTCACTGGTTCAGTGTTTCAGTGTTTCACTGGTTCAGTGTTTCACTGGTTCAGTGTTTCAGTGGTTCAGTGGTTCAGTGTTTCACTGGTTCAGTGTTTCAGTGTTTCACTGGTTCAGTGTTTCACTGGTTCAGTGTTTCAGTGTTTCACTGGTTCAGTGTTTCACTGGTTCAGTGTTTCAGTGGTTCAGTGTTTCACTGGTTCAGTGTTTCAGTGTTTCACTGGTTCAGTGTTTCAGTGTTTCACTGGTTCAGTGTTTCAGTGGTTCAGTGTTTCAGTGTTTCACTGGTTCAGTGTTTCACTGGTTCAGTGTTTCAGTGTTTCACTGGTTCAGTGTTTCACTGGTTCACTGGTTCAGTGTTTCAGTGGTTCAGTGTTTCAGTGTTTCACTGGTTCAGTGTTTCACTGGTTCAGTGGTTCAGTGTTTCACTGGTTCAGTGTTTCACTGGTTCAGTGTTTCAGTGTTTCACTGGTTCAGTGTTTCAGTGTTTCACTGGTTCAGTGTTTCAGTGGTTCAGTGTTTCAGTGTTTCACTGGTTCAGTGTTTCACTGGTTCAGTGGTTCAGTGTTTCACTGGTTCAGTGTTTCACTGGTTCAGTGTTTCAGTGTTTCACTGGTTCAGTGTTTCACTGGTTCAGTGTTTCAGTGGTTCAGTGTTTCACTGGTTCAGTGTTTCACTGGTTCAGTGTTTCAGTGTTTCACTGGTTCAGTGTTTCACTGGTTCAGTGGTTCAGTGTTTCACTGGTTCAGTGTTTCAGTGTTTCACTGGTTCAGTGTTTCAGTGTTTCACTGGTTCAGTGTTTCAGTGGTTCAGTGTTTCAGTGGTTCAGTGGTTCAGTGTTTCAGTGTTTCACTGGTTCAGTGTTTCACTGGTTCAGTGTTTCACTGGTTCAGTGTTTCAGTGGTTCAGTGTTTCACTGGTTCAGTGTTTCACTGGTTCAGTGTTTCACTGGTTCAGTGTTTCAGTGGTTCAGTGGTTCAGTGGTTCAGTGTTTCACTGGTTCAGTGTTTCACTGGTTCAGTGTTTCAGTGGTTCACTGGTTCAGTGGTTCACTGGTTCAGTGGTTCAGTGTTTCACTGGTTCAGTGTTTCACTGCTTCAGTGTTTCACTGGTTCAGTGGTTCAGTGTTTCAGTGGTTCAGTGGTTCAGTGTTTCAGTGGTTCAGTGGTTCACTGGTTCACTGGTTCACTGGTTTGTTTCAGGACTGATGGAGGGGAATCAAACCCACACACTTGTTAACTTTGACAAAAAATTGAAAGTGAAAAGTGACACTGATTTTACAGCAAATTATTTACACTAGTAAAGTCAAGGCAAGGTTATTTATAGCACATTTCGTCCACAAAGGCAATTCAGAGTGCTTTACGCAAGATAAATTACGACATTAGATAAGAAAGACGTGCCTCTTCATGCATCTATCCTGCATAAATAGTGTATACTGCGGTAGCCATTATAGAAGTTTCATACATTTTATTGTTCTTGAATGTTAAATAGTAGAACCAACCATATTTATATCTATATTTTGTCTCTCAGTCAAATACTTGCCATACCATTCTTTGGGTATTCTGATAGCTCAAAATGAAAAGAAAGAGTTAAGAGAAGAAACTTTCTCCTGTCAGTAAAGTTGATCTCTTCTGTCTTTCCGGCAAGATCTTCATCTTTTTGCGAGATGAAACGTGTCGTTTTCTTAGAGTCCTCCCACAGCTCTCAGGCCTTTTTTAAAACACACTTTCCCAGCGAGTAATTGACTTTCCCTTGGAACTGAACCACGTTGTTAAATGATTAATATGTACCCTTCCAGGCTAATTGGCAATACGTAACAATTCTCAGGCAAAATAGCAGCACCGTGGCCACAAAATTTGACTTAGTGTCGTAAATCATCCAAATTTTTCAAAGCAGCAGGCTGACAATACGGTCACACTCTCTCCCTCGTTCTGTCATTATGAAATGACCCGACCCCGCTCGTCTTTCGTCTTTTGTGTGCTTGACAAAATACAAAGACAGTTAAAATGATGAACTGCTGCGTAAACCCGCAGTGACAAGACACACTTAATTTTACTTTGTAATGTGCTTTCCTGCGCATCCATCCATTTTCTTGCCGCTTAACTGTGTCAGACTCGCGATGGCAAGAAGGCAAGCAGAGCAGCTTTCTCCCCCAGCAACTTCTTCCAGCTCCTCTCCCCAGGCATGCTGGGAAATGTAGTCCCTCCATTGTGTCCAGGATCTGCCCCAGTGTCTTGAAGATGATGGATAAGTCAAGCAACACTTCTGGTACACTGTTGGATCGCTAATGTATCCAGAGTGGTACCAAATGAGAATATATCCAAAATGGCATAAACGAGTACAGAAAATGAGACTGAAACTATTTACAAGCAACATGAAAATTATGTTAATCATGTTTGGAACTAAAAACGGCAGTAACTTATGAACAGATAGTAAGTAAGTAAGGAATGAGTTAATTAAGAAATGAGAACAGATACATTTTAGTGAGATTATCACGTGCTTTTCTGCTTTTTTCAGACATTTCCATTTCCTTTCCCATCTCTTGTGAATAAACAAGACAGTAAGAAATGAAACCAGAAAACAAACTAATGGAGATAATGGAGCTCATTTTAAAGGCATTTTCTGACCCTGCTGGTGTTGCAGCGTCGGAGAGAATAATCCAGAACGGTTTCTGTGCGGATTGATATTCCCACACAGGCGGCGGCTTAATCAGTTTGAACTATGGAGCCGATGCACAGCTTTGAACCCTTACATAATAAATCAGGGGACAAGTGCAATATTATCGCTGGGATTTAAGAGGAGGAGGGGAGAAAAGATTCATCATGAAAGTGTGGTTCAGAGCCGCCGTGTGACGCATAATTTCCTGTTCACATTTCCATTTCCCGAGGTATTAAATAATGCACTTAAATGTATGCACACAAAAGAGCGGAGGATATGAAAGGATGTTTTTGCTGGGGTTTGAAGGTGAATATGCTGCTTTTGTGTGTGTGTGTGTGTGTGTGTGTGTGTGTGTGTGTGTATGCCTCGCTGTGACTGGGGCTTCTTTGCTCAGCTTCAAATCGTTGCAGTCACAAAAGGACACATGGTGTTAAAGGGTGGGGTTGCGCAAAAACCAGCAAACCACTTTCTTAAGTACATACGCCCTTTACACACACACACACACACACACACACTTCTCTCTCGAAGGTCCCCTCCGCCCACTGGAGCAGGAAACCCTCCCAGTCACTCTCTCTGACTCTGATTAGCGTCTCTCAGCTTGATAGCAGCCAGCTCGCCTGCAGTAATACTGATGTCCTGTTATATTAATGTACACTGTTTTGGTTTGGTAGCTCGTGGACGACATGAGGAAAATAAACAATTGATGAGATGCTTTTTCGGAGTGCGGTTTTCTCCTGTGAGGTGCTAATTAGTTCCCAGTTTCTATGTCATGTAATTATAGCCATGCTGCGGAACAGCATTACAGGAACAACCTCGTCTCCCCTTATTTTTTTTTATTTTTTATTATAATTAATACAACTATTCATATGTGATTCAAAGGAACGCCTGATCATTTATATTCATTTCTCTGCACACCCCGGTCTAACTCTGCTCCGGTTGACTTTATATGTGATTGAAGCAAAAAAACAAAACTTTTCTCTCTTCCGCTTCAGGAAGTCACAGGAAAGTCACTCTGGTTAGTTGCAGGACTTTTTTTTTTTTCTTTTGAGGTGAAGCTTTTTCCTGGATTAATGTGCTGAGTCTGATAAGTTGGAGGCAAAGGGTTTTTCATGACATCATCAATTTGAAAACAAGTGTGAACTCATGAATAAGGGGGAACAGTGTTTTCTGTGTTTAGTCCTTTGAGAAACACAAAGAACAGAAGAGCAAAGTGTGATCAGGCTGTTTCCCACCCTGCCATGACGACTCGAATCGCTCAGAAAAATCCCAAGTTTTGCTCTGATTTCATTTGCTGGAGTTTGTTTATCACTCAAGTCTTGACCGGTTCTCCGCTGTACCTGCAGAAAGAGTTTGGATGTGCGAGTCCTCCCTGTTGTTTGAGCCGTCAGAAGTTAAAAGGAACTGGAAGCTAGACTGGGAACCAGTTGGTTGGGTGACATCATTTTGTTGAAAATACTAAAGTCATTTGCTTCTTTTGTATAACGTTGAAGATATTTGTCTGCAGTACTAATGCAAGATAGATGTGGTATCGGTGCATGAAGGGGGAAGTTTTGCTTCTCCATGAGCAGAGCAGTGGTCACAGTATATTTATTTCCCATCTGCATACTGTATACTGTATCATCTGCATTTGTTCATTGCGCCTGGCTGTTCAAGTTACAAAAAATCCATGAAGAGAGCATTTGTATGCATTTGTATGGACCCACTGCAACAATGGGTTCACAAAGATACAAGCTCTGGCTGCATTGCATTCTGGTCTCTCTCCTGCTCCTGTGGGTGGAGAAATTGGTCTCTCTCCTCTTCTACGATGGATTTCTCCCTGTATGATTGTTGAACGTCTCTCGGTGCAAAATGGCGGCTCTGGAAAGAAGCCCTCGCTCTTTGATTCTGAGGGACTGACACCAAAACCTGAAGCTTACCACTGATGTTTTAGATCGCTGATTGTCTAGTTTGAGCTGGCTAGGGTTAGTCTCTCAACTGTCTACCATTTCTCTTCTCTTCTCTTCTCTTCTCTTCTCTTCTCTTCCATCTCCATCTCCAACTCCTTTTAAGCTATAGCAAATTTGAGCTAAATCGGCCTCCTCTCCCTCACACCAGCCATGACACCGCCATCCATGTTGGGCCTCTTCTCTTTTCTCTTCTCCTGTTCTCCTTTGCTCTTCTCTTTTCTCGTTTCTTTTCTCTTCTCTTCTTGATTTGCGTTTGCTCTTCTCTTCTCGTTTTCTTTTTCTTGACATCTCTTGTCTTCTTTTCTCTTATTCTCTCCTCTTTTCTTTCCTGTGCTCTTCTCCTCTTTCTCTTGATTTTTCTTCTTCTCTTCCCTGTTCCTCTTTTCCCTTCTCTTCCCTTGGTGTCTCTTTTCTTATCTTGTCTTTTGTATTTTTTCTCGTTTCCTCTTTTTTTTCTTCACATCACTTATTGTCTTTTCTTCTCTTCTTTTCTAACTCCTATCCTATCACATTTTGACTGTGTGTGTGTGTGTGTGTGTGTGTATGTGTATATGTCAATACCTTATCTTGGGTCTTATATTCCTTTATTCACTTAGTTATTTGTTCACTTGTTTGTTTGTTTGTTTGTGTGTCTCTTTCTTTTGTTCATTCATGTTTTAATTCTTTCGTTCTTTCTTAATGGATTTAATTAAATATAGATTGTTTTATTACATAGTTTATTATATATATATATATTGATGTCAGCAGTGACTCTGCTCTTTCACAAATGTATTTTATCTTGAGCCTTGAGTTGTTTGTATCTCCTTCTCTCATACCACAGTGTGGGAAAATCCAACCCCACCCCCAGTAGAAGGAAGGAAAAATCCAAACTAAAACTCTTAACCGCCGTTAAAATAACAGCTATTGGTTATGTACCTTAGATTTTTGGGCTCATTGTCTCGTGGCTGTGTATTTTTCTTATTCTAGTAGATAACTGACCAAATGTTGACAGTGTTATGTCACATCCAGATATTTCCAGCAGCAATAATGGAGTTTGAAAGCAGAAAATGTTTCAGCTATCTAAAACATCAACGGTAAACGTCAGGTTTTGGTGTCAGTCCCTCAGAAGCAAAGAGCGAGGGCTTCTTCTTTCTAGAGCCGCCATTTTGCACCAAGAGACGTTCAGCAATCATACAGGGAGAAATCCATCGCAGAAGAGGAGAGAGACCAGTTTCTCCACCCGCAGGAGCAGGAGAGAGACCAGAATGCAATGCAGCATCAAGACAGGTTGAGTTTTGAGTAAGGGGCGAGACTCACTTTGTCTCAACTGGAACCTCTCAACTGCTCTCTTGCTCCTTCTATGCTATCCCTATCACTCTGTCCATCTACACCTATAACCCACAACTGAATGCAACAAGTTCAGGCTCGTTCTCTGGGGGTTGTGGAACGGAATTCTGGGAAATGTAGTAGACGAGGCAGGTTGAGGGAAAAACACTTAATCACAGCGTAACTCCTGGAATGTATTGAACATCACATTGATAATCTTTTATTAACTTTTGACCATGTATGATTGTGATTTCAAACAGAAACATTCTCATTCAGAACATTAACTTTTAGAAAATGGCAACCGGTCAAAATACCAAAAATACACAATCTTATTATACATTAAATAACGCTAAACAAGTTTATACCCATGAGTGATTCATAAAAATAACATTGTCTTTGCTTAGGAAGGCTGCAACAATCAGTATTTTTGGTGGAGTAACCCTGATTCTTTATCACAGCTTTGATGCGTCTTGGCATGCTCAATAAATACCCAATCAATACCTCATTAAGTTGAATCAGGTGTGCTGCTGGTGGAATTTAACAAATAGGCCTACTTAGAATGGCTGCGGTGCCTAGGAGAGACTGGAAATATCATCATTGTCACGTGAAAACCTTGTAACTCTGATTTAGTGATTTGTTTTAATTTTTTTTTCTTTTTTTTCATCATTTTCAATTTGTTTCACCTGTCATGTAACTATCTGGGTCATGTGACTGCCTCCCATTGGCTGTTGCTATTATATAGGTGAGGCCACACCCGTGTTGTCTGTGTTTAAAGCCCTGAAGAAGACCTACAGTGGTCGAAACATGTTGGCTTTTTTAATGATTTAGCCACTACAATAAAGGCTTTTTAAATATTTCCTTCCTGGAGTGCCTGGATTGTCCTTTTGTTTGTAGCACTCTTTTTTTCCCCGTTTTCCAAGAGCACGCAACACATTTTTGATCCTAGTTTGACAATTTAGAGCAACCAGTCATTTCCTTTTTTTCTGATTTAGTGATTTTCATGTTTAACTTAAACTGAAAGATTACACGGTCGTCTGTGTGTTGAGAAAGTTCTGTGATCCTTTGGCTTATGAAAACCTTTCAGAACCCACATTGGATAAACTGAAAAATGGCTGGTTGTCAAGCTAAAACCGAGGCTTTTTAGTTCCTGAAAAGATGACATTTTGGAGGTACGAGGTTTTCACCCGACAACAGAGCTATATTAAAGATCTCTAAAATACCGAGGACCCATTCGGTGAAAGTGTTAAACTACCTATTGTCATTTTAGACCAAATGTCTTCAGTTCCTCTGTAGCCCCAGTGTGTCCATCATGGTTAACGGCAGTGTGTGACGGAGCCGGTGCTTCTCAGCAGGACCGCTGTGGCTCACTGCACTATCAGCTACTCCGTGATGGAAAACTGTCATTGGCACATTGATCGTCCAATTACTCACTCGCTCTCCGGTGCCTGATGGGATCAATTACAATGACCGTCTGCAATACGTCAGGCGTCTCTGCCCACAAACCCTCCTGTTGCTGCCTGTACCCTGCCCTTAATCCATCCATCCTTCCATCCATCTCTTCCTCTGACACCTCTTGCTTTCTCCTTACTTTTTTAAAGTTATTTTTGCCTTTATTAGACGATTTCCCCCTCTATTAAGTGGAGAGAGATAGGAAAAATCGGGAAAGGGTGTGTGGGGGGGGGGGATGACACGCGACAAAAGGTCCTCAGCTGGATTCAAAGCCAGGTGCTTACATGGTACGCACCTTAGACCAGTGTTTCTCAAACCAGTCCTGAGGTTTTTGCTCCAGCTTTATTCTACCTGATCCAATTAAGGTGTCATGAAAATGTCTAGCCCTTAATTGGATCACGTGCACAAGAACCGGGCTGGAGCGGGACGTCCTGATGGCTCAGCGGTCTAAGGCGCGTACCATGTAGACAAAACATCCTGGGTTGGAATCTGGCCCAGGATCTTTGTCGCATGTCATCCCCCTTCTTTCATCCCACCTTTCCTGCCTCTCTACACTTGACTGTCCAATAAAGCAGAAAATGCCCCCCCAAAAAAAATCTTAACAAACAGGGATGGAGCAAAACCTCTGCCTTAGAGCACTGAGCCACCAGGACGCCCCACTTCCAAACAAACTGACAAAAGTAAGGATGCTTTTGTCAGTTTTTTGTCTGTTTGATAAACTTTTTAGATATTTTTTTTTGTGTTGATCTGTTGAGCCCCAAGAGGAAATACTGTTTTTCCTTGCCCCCCCTCCAATGAGGTCAGAGCGGCAGAGCGGCAGGTCCCGGCTGCTGGAGCTGGTAGGAATTCAGAGTCTTGCTCAAGGACACTTCAGCAAGGCGGATGCCTGCCGGATGCTTGCTCGACTTGAACCCAGGTCATCAAAATATTTCATAATTCAAATATTGCTATCCTGAGGCGGTTATCCTGAGGCGGTTCTGCTGGATCTGCTGGACAGCGGACACCTCAGCCTCCTCTTGCTGTCGGGTTCACGCTAACACACTAACCGTTAGCTTCGCTGCGGCATCTCGATTAGCTTCCATGGCCACGGGAGTAAACTTCCCCGGAGTTATTTTCAGGGCGGTTTTTTATTAATGTTCTCGTTGCATTCGCCTGCTTTAGAAAGCTGCTGTCAGCAGGCTCCAGCTACTTTTGAACCATGTTATCACCAGCAGCAGCATCACCATCTGCATGACAAAGATGGAGGGAGGGGAAAAAAAATGATTTATTCGAGAACACTGAATGTCATTATGAGAGTAATATTGTTCCCTGAAATTCATCACTGATATTTAGAAAAAAAAAGATATAGATGATTCCATTGTCAAAAATGTTTGTTGTTTTAATGGTGGATGTCTTGTTTTGGAATGAAACTCAGTGCAATGAGGAGACATGCGATAAATGGAGGAGAGGGATAAATTTAGTTACGGAGCGAGAAATTGGAGCAATCAAGACGAATGAAACAAACATTTAGAGAGATTGGGGTGGGGGGTGGTGAGAAAGAGGGGGCATGGAGGGAGAGAGAGAAAGAGAGAGAGCGGCCGGCAGAAGAGAAATGGAGGTGGATGCCTTAAACGGGCATGAATACATTTACGACTTTTATCATTGATTCATAGTGTTTCCAAAACAGAGTACGGGCTGGAAAGTGTTGGAAAGCCAAAAATCTCAGAAAAGTAGAAGAAGTAACCGTTGAGTCATTGGTATTGATCGGCAGCCCTGTTTACCCCCTGCAGATACATCACGTTCACTCTGTGCTACGGGGCCGTAAACATCTTAACGCGCCGCTAAAAGAAGACAGAGTAAACAGTTCCCAGGCTCGATAAAGAGAAAAGGAGGCGGGAGAGAAGAGAGGGTGAGATGGACAGAATGAAAAGAACAAGAGGAGAGAGATGGAGCTAATGGATGAGGAAGAGAGAGAGAGAGATGGAGACAGAGACGGTCTCGATGAAACCAGTTTGGTCTGATTTTTGCCTTGATGCAGGTAATGATGAGGTTTAGCTTGGCGAGAGGAGGGAGGGAGGACGAGGTGGGGGTAGTGATGGTGAGGTGTGTGTGGAGGGTGGGGGGTAGGGGTGGCGGGGGTAGGGGGGAGGCTTATGTGGTTTGTCTCACTCTTCATTAGGCTGTAATTGAATTTCCGTTGGCCATGCGGGGAGGATGCACCTCCCTCGCTCTCACTGCAGGGAGTCTTGGCTCGCTCTGCCTTCCCAGCTTCCCTTGACGCTTCCAAGGTTAGATTAACGAGAACGCCGCTTTATCAACCCAGAGGTGGACGCTACAGTCTGAGATCACAAAATTAGATTTCATATCATGTTCCCAATATTAAGAACTGGATTTGGAAAACATGCCTTCAGCTATGCTGCTCCGTTTTCTTGGAATCTGTTACAAAAAGATTTGAAGCTAAACTGAACTCAGAATTGATCAGTTTAAAGATCAAAACTGATGTGTTGAAGCTTATTATTGCATCTTTATTTTTGTGTTTTCTTCTTGATAATTTTTTTTTTATGTTGTATTGTGTTATATGAAACTCTCTGTATCCTGCCTTTCTTGGCCGAGGCTCTTGAAAAAGAGATGCAAATCTCAACGCGACTATCCTGGTTAAATAAATGATAGATAAAATAAATAATTTTCTCTCCTTACCATCGATCATCTAGACACGTCTGTGCAGGTAGGCCCATAGGTACCTCCTTTCAACAGTGTGTAATTGTTTTAGGGTGGATTTTCCCTTTCCCCTCTGCTCTGCTCTGCCTCACTCTCACGCCGCTTGCTGGTTTTATCACTCCGTTAACTCGTTTTGTCTTTGTAATAAAAGCTGTGTTTTTAGGGCCGTGGGGCAGGAGGCGCTGTGTTCTCTCTGTCTCAGCAGCTTTAGTGTAGCAAGTGTTTGTTTTTTTCCTCTGTTTTTAATTGAAGTTTATTCTGGGGACGAGAGCTGTTCCCCGGGGAATCGGGCTTCGTTAGCACCTCTAACCGTCCGGGCGTCGCATCGGCTCACGGGGAAAGAGTGAGAGATGGAGAGAGAGAAAGGGAGAGCGAGAGATTTGTCCTAATCAAAGCCTGTCACAGAGGATCTGAAGAGTGGTTACGAGGGACACGTCACCATGTTGGAAGACTGACAGCCAAATCAAAGGTTGTAATGTCGCTGCCTCTTTCTTCCCGACAAAACCTAAAATTATTTGGTCCCCTGAACGCTTCATGACTGCACAGAAACGAGTCATTCCCTTTGTTTTGTCTCGTTTCCATGAAGTGGTTATTATTATTATTTCTCTTTAATTGGAGTTTAATTTGAGAACTGGAGCTGTTCCCCAAGGAGCTTCATTAGCATCTGTAATAGTGGAAATAACTGATATCATGCCAGCTTAATTGGGGCATTGTTAACATCGGCGTCATCATCACCATCAGCGAGTTAAGCATTATGCAGCATGCAGGCAGAAGAGAAAGGGAGAGGAAGGCAGAGTTGGAAAGAAATGTAGGCAATGAGAGATAATGGGAGAAATGGCAAATAAGCGGTTTTGGGGGGTAAAGACGTGTTATTATGTTTTAATAGTCTTCCCTGGAGAGCAGAAGCCCATTTTCTGTTCCACTAATGGAGGGAAAAGAGGGGGGAAAGACGGGACAAATGGTGGAGGAGGAGAGAGCAGGGAGGTGGCGGGATAGGAGGAAGAGGAAGGGAGCGCTGATGTTGGAGTTTCGTATCTTCCTCCTCCTCTTTCTTCTCCTCCTCTGCCTTTTCTCGCTTCCTTATCTACTCCTCCTTTGTCTTCTTCCTCTTTTCCTTCTCCCTTTTCGATTCTTTCCCTTCTTTTTGTTCCTCTTCTCCCCCCTTATTCTCACCTCTTCTTTTTCTTCCGTGTCCTTGTTCTTGTATTTTTTCTTCTTTTTCTCTAACATCTTCCGTCTTTTCTTAATTTTTCAGCTCATGCATCTTTCATAGACACGTTCTGCTGTTGGAAGGAAATTGTATTTAGAAAATGAACAAACTCGATTATCTCAACAGGTTTGGTGGTGAGGAAGTGTTCCTAAACTGATACTCTGTGTGTGTGTGTGTGTGTGTGTGTGTGTAATTTATGAAAAACTCTGATGACTGTTCCTCTGAAACAAAGCTGTGACATCCACTGCTAGGATTTGGAAGATTACCAAAGCATCAAACCCCGGGGAATTTCTAAATGAAGCAAACCTAACTGCTGAAAGGATGCTGGAGGGAGGCCTAATGCCCCACAGGTTGAATCCTATGAAAAAGCCCAGTGCATTAACAGCCATGTGTCTCAAAATGCCCTTGAGCAGAACATTAAACCCCCGCCTGCACACTCATCCCAAGTCACTCTCAGTAACAGCAGCAGTTACACGCCCAAAATGTAAATGTGAATTCTACCCACGAAGGTTGTTTGTCGGTCATATGGTGCTTAAAGGGTTTTTAAGTAATAATCAGTGACATTTTTGTATAAATAACTGTCTGCTGTGCTACTGTCCAGTACTGATATATATATTCCACTGCAGTGATTCAACCTACTGTATATCCAGTTGATGAAAGCTTCTCCATTGTCTGTTCTAAACATCCGGTGTCTGGTAGCTTCTTATCCTGGGAAAAATCCTCTGCTGCACAGGAAGTGATGCGTTTCACATTTTCTGCTTGTTTGGAATAAATAGAAGAAGAGCTGGGTAGTTAGCATGAGCAGTGATAACGAGAAGGGTCTGACTGCAGACTGTAGTGCGTTCCTATGCCGATAACCGATGAGCGAGTTGGGTGTTCCCTTACTGCTAGAGAAGGATTGGACTCCCATCTTTCCTGCATACACCTTCCACTAGTAGCTAGTATTGCCCCGTTTCGGCTACTTTGCATACATAAAATTGCCAGTATAGAGGAGTCTTAGTAGATCATAGTATTTATGTGCATGATTTTGTTTGTTAAATTAATAATGCAGTGAAAAAACGCCTGTGAACGCCTATCGTTCATAAAAATTATGGACAATAGAGTTAATATTCCAGTCAGGGCAGACATGAAGTACATGCTGAGCATGGTGACACTAGCAGGCATGAGTACAACCGTTTACAGACAACAGCACAATAACTAATATAAAGTAATACAGTGTAGAGCAGCAGATTACCAGCGCTTCTCAGAAGAAGCAAAGACCTTGTAATCTTTTTGTCAATCATTTTCTCACAAAAGGCATTGTAATCTGTTGAACGGCGATGTCACTGGAGGCCACGGCATGAATTATCATAATAATTAGTGTGAATGAGCTACACCTAAGTAGTCTCATTATCAGGCTAGACCCTCCATTATTTACATGTAGCGATCAGTGCTACATAACGAGCACATAATAATATAAATAACTTAGTCAACACAAATGACTAAGCACGGGGAAACAAGCACCGTTTATTGCAAAATAAAAAAGTGTTTGTGTTCAGATTCCTTCTTGGTGTCTTCCAGGTCTTCCATCTCCGTCTCCGTCTGTTCTTCTGTCTTCTCCGTCTGTGGTACAGAAACACAGAGTGACTTTCTTCCCATTTAACATGAAGGGGGACGCCACTGAAAGGCACATTTTACCTCCCATTATGCATTCTTGTTGGCAACGAAATCTAAGAGTAAAAGAAATGAACAGCTACAAGTTAAACAATAAATAAAATAAAAATGAGGATCTTGAGGAATACTAGATTACATTTTGAAAACACAAAAGATGATGATGATTTTTTTTTGTTTGTTTTTTTCTCAGAAATTTGGATGGTGGGCGCCCCAGTAGCTCACCGATTAGAGCGCGTACCATATAAAGCCCAATGTCCACCAGATTTTTGTTTGATCGAGACGTTTATTGACTTGCGGGTGATGCATACAACTCAATCAAAGTGCATTTTCACGCTTGTCAGACGCAAGCGGATCCGGCAAAAATAGACCAGACTCGTAAAAAGAACGGACCGGCCGAAAAACTATTGACGACTGGGACGTGGAACAATCGACAGCATGCGCAGGACAAAGAGCAAAAAGATGCCAACTTGAACGACCGTTTTTTTTCTACTCCTACTTCTTTTCTATTCTCCCTCTTCTTCCTCGTCCTTTTTTCAGCTCGGTCTCAACAGAAGGCGGCGGCCGATGTCTGTGAGAAGAATTGAGCCGAACAGATCGAGGCTCACAGGCGAGATTGAGTGTGTGAGTGTTTAGACTCTAACAATGACTCTCTCAAGGACTAACAATCCCCACGGGGGTTTTTTAACAGCGGCGCTAAGAAAGAGTCGCCCGACAGAACGAGGTTTGCAGCAGAGATTTAGTGAACACAACAGAGGCAGCGCCGTGTTAACAGTGACTAACTGTGACTCCCTTTGGCCATCCATCTCTGTTGTTGTTGTTAGTTTACCTTGCAGCCCCCCCCTCCGTCTACATGCAGTCATTTCTGCCTCCTTCTCCTCCTTCCTCCTCCTCGCCTCTCCTCTATCTTACCCCTTCCTCCCCTACCCTTCTTCTCTTCTTCCTCTTCTTTTTAAGTCAAATTGTAGTCGAATAACAACACATTCTTAGACGCCCTTTCCACCTGACATTAACTTGCATGCTGGCTGATCGGATTGTAATCGGATAGCGCCAAAAAACACAAAAAAATCCAGGTGTAAATTCAACACGAATTGAGTCTGAATCTGATCATCCAAACCACCATTTATAACAAAGTGTAAATGCAGCATGTCTCCAGTCCACATACAGGAGCTATGTAAGCAAAAATAAACTTTTTTGCACAAATCCAACCAGGCCGGCAGCTCAGGGAGAAACGTCCTTGGCAAAAATGGATTGTGAAGGTACTTGTGGATGGGGAACAAATGAGATGAGGTGTTTACTGTCACATTTTAAGGACATACATTTTATTAGAGAAAGTGACAATCTAGCCAACATTTTGGCGAGGGAAAGAGAAATCTGATTTCACGGTGCAAATATAATCTAGCCACATCAGATCTAGACACAATCTGGATACCAGACGCATGGTAATGGGCTTTATTTATAGTGACGGCCTGGCATAAAGAGGCAAAACACCTCTTTATGGGGCGTTGGGTGAAAGGAACAGGGAGACCAGACAAGAAGACAGAGGGCAACAAAAAAACACAATAAAAACCGTGAGTCATGATGAACAAGACATTAGCGCAGACATAAGCTGGACGGACACACGTAAAGACCCAGAGTCAGCAAACAGCACAACAGATAACACCAGCAACAGCAAGGACACAGCTGAAAGCAGTTAGAATGGATGTAAGATGGAGTCCTTGAAGGCAGAGAGATGAAATTGTCCCCTCTTGCTTATCAAAATGCTGCTTTCATCATTTTACAGTGTGACTGCAAAGCTCACATCTGTAATATATCTCTTGTCGTAGCCTCGGTAGCTATTTAAGCTGTGTGTGTGTGTGTATGTGTGGGGGGGGGAGGGGGCGTGGTAAAATCCCCCCAGACTGGCTTATATCATCATAGACGCTCCCTCAACAGCCTTTTTTTTTAATGACGGCTGCAAAAAAAAAAAAAAAAAGCAACTTCACATCATCCCAGGCTGGCGCGGGGCGGAAAGGGAGGGAGTGTGATGGAGTTCACAAGGCCACTGGAATATTTTGTTGGAGGAATAAATTAGCAGCTCCAGTCTCTGGTGCTGTGCCAAGGAGTCTGGGAAGTAATCCACCACCTTGGAAGGAGAAGCTCAGGCTGCCATATTGGATCCACTGTAATTTGAGGCTAATTGAATTGGAAATCTGGAGAAAAAAAAAATAAATACTGCAGTGGGGTTGAGGTATGTGTGGGTATACTGCATGTATAGAAGTTTATGCAGCCAGTTTCTGAACCAAAATAAAATACGTCAGCGTAGTTTGAAGTTTTCTATCCTGTGTTTGATCCTAAATTTGTCACAGTGTATAAGTAGCGCTGTTTCTGAAAGGTCAGTGTGTTTATTCCAGATGTCGAGGAAACGGTAGATCACATCAGCGCTATTTACTCTTACACTTTGCGGGGCCTTTGAAGTATTACACTGATCTACTGCATGTGGAGCGGAGTAAAGTGGAGCCTTGTTCCAAAATAAGACGGAGAGGCGGAAGAGGAGAGCCAGGAACCTTTTTCCATTAGTGTTTGTGTTTTTGCCATTGGCGGCTTGTTAGTGTGACAGAGAGCACATTTGAAGAGTTTTCATCTTGCATACAAAATAGAATAAGAATAAGAAAAAACTACATAAATATCGACAATGAATTTGATCAGTAGAATTTCATTTCATATGTTTTTTATTGAATGTTTGTTCTTGGTGTAGCACGTTGTCCCTGTGTGACAAAGTTCCATTTATTTTTATTGTCATATCAGGAGCCTAGTGAACTAGATCACAGCCAAAGCACTGCTGCTGCACGCTTCACTCCTCCTGTCTTTTGCTTCTTTCCTTAATTTTTCTGGTTGTGATTATAATTTTAATTAATGGCGCAGTTTAAGGGAAGATGTGATCCGTTTCCAAAGCAGGAACAGATAGAGGGCAGTGGACACGAGGTTGTTTGGTGCACGGGGGTGACCCAGGCGTCGATGATAGTCTCAGCCCCCAATCATGTCCTGGGCTCCGGATTCTAATAATGACTAATGTGTTTGCCGACGTCAGCCTGCTCTCATTAGCGTGATTTATGGCCCCGCCGATTTTCAGTAAACCAGAGGAGCCGTATTCCAATTTATTCAGGTCAAATTAACCATTCATAATTAGACGTGGTAACCTTTCCCTCTTCCCTCTCCTCACTCGCACGCGCTGTACATGCAATGCAAATGTTCATTGTTTAATCTCAGCGCCTGTCATTAAGAAGGTGATATGAGAATCACCCCGTGTGGGCCGAAGGTTTAAATTAGCTTGAATCAATCTCCTAACGGTCAGTTCTTAATGGGCTGATTTATTGCAGCACGATATGGAGGCGACAGCTTGCCCTTTCTTCTCAGTGTGGCACCAAACCCATGGAGCTCCTCAGCTCCTGTTCCAGGAGCAGACCCACAGCCTGTTGCTCTGCCTAGAGCGGGTAACAAATAGGGATGGGACAATATGTTCATCTCACGATATGATTTGATACGCAATGTGGGGTTCAGGATTCAATACTGGGAAAAAAAAATCTGACTGTGCAGAATTATGTTTATTTCTGAGCCAAAAATCTTTCCAGCGATGGCATTGGCTTGCTAGAATGTTAACAACAATTTAAAAATGTCATTACAAAGTGACAATAATATAATTTGATAAATAAATCCATCCTTAGTTTTGAAGCTAAGCCTTCTATGATTACTTTCACACAGCGGTTCTTAGTCACTGCTTTATCACATGTAACTTTAGCTAATTTGAGCCAGAACCACCCAGTCCACTCCCATCATTTTATTATTTTACCTCAAAATGACCCAAACTGCACATAAAACGATCAGTCCTGTGAATCATGGCCCTCAGGTGTCTCACAAATGTGGCCTGGCCAATTCTCTTTGACCTTTATGAATTATTACCAGCAGAGGCCTGTCTGACACTTTGACAGTGCTGTTCTCTCCTGATTACTGCTGGTCTAGTTGGCATTGGTTGGCTTATTGTTTTGTCTAGTCTGGTCTGGTCTGGTCTGGTCTTGTCAGGTCTGGGTTGGCCTGGCTAGTTTAGCTTGTCTGGGCGAGTGATGGGATTTGATGCTGTTTGACTCGGGGAGATGGGCTGTCACCAAACAGACTCAACACTAAAAACACAGAGAGGGAGGAAGAGGAGAGAAGAAGGTAGGAAGTAGAGAAAGCTAAATCTGCAGAAGGCAGAGAGACAGATTGGAGAACCTGGCTCCAGGTTTGTTGGCTGGTCCTCCTGTCTTCAGCGATCCAGCTGTCGGTTTGGATCAGACCTGCCTCCCCACAGATCCCAGTGGCCAAAGACAGAACTGCTGCCAAGCAGCATCAACACAGAAGGAAGGGCTGAGTGGCAGGAAGGAAGGAGGGAGGATGTAGGGAAGGAAGGAAGGAGGGAATGAATGAAAGCAAAGGAAGATTAAGGAAGGGAACAAGGCAGTATGGGGATAAGCACATTTTGTCCGTCACTTTAGCAGCTACAGTTAAGCCTGTAAAATTTTAATTTGAAAGGGCCGTTGCCTTTCCTCCCTCCTCTCCTCTGATATTCAGAATCCAATTAGTGGCTGTTGGAGGGTTCCTCAGCCACACCGGCCCATTTGTAAGACCTGCAACCATTAAGGACGACAGGCAGAGCTGCTATTTTATTAATGTCTGGCTTTCCTGCCTGCATTCTGCAAATAATAGTCCCATTTTTTTCAGGCCTTGCCAACTTTAGCTTATTTTTCAAGATGAAACCCCCACTGGTCTTATGATTGGAATTCCACTGATAGAATGCCAGTTTTAACATTAACACATAATCAATATACTGTATCTGAATATGAACTGATTTGTTTGTTTGTGTCGCGCATGGGTCTGAACAGCATCAAGATGTTGCTGCACTGTACGATAAACTCAGACATGGAGTGGTCCGTGTCTGATACATAAATTAGATTTTGACAATGAAATCAACCTTGTGAGTATATATTTTTCACATATACTGTATCTATCCTGTATGTATTCAAGGCAGAGCAAGGCATATCATATCAGAACCTTGACCAGTCGCTTTGTGCCATATGGTACTATGGTCAAGATTTCCTCCAATCAAGATGCAGGTAAATGCAAATTAACCCTCATCCTACCAACATATTTAACATACAAGGACTACCCACTGGGGTCCCTGGGGACCCCAAGAATAAACTACTGTAAGAAACAACCATCATAGCTACATTTATTTCTTCTCAAAACATTATTAGTTATGTAAATAATGTCATCTGAAAAAAAACAACAGATTATTATTATTTTAGGAAAGTTACAGTTAATTAAATTAAATTATGTATTGTATTTCTGACTTTCTGTCTGCTGCATCTGTGTCTGTCTCCTTCAAAATGACTGACAGAGTGCCCCTACCCCCCTGATAGTGTGTGAGACTTTAAATTAGGACCCATGGCAAACATGAACTCAGTAAATAGTTCCATCTATTAAAACTGCATAGGCGGAATTGGGTGCTTTTGACCGGGGCCCACCAGGACCCCGATACATTGGTATTTTTAAAAAGCACTAATTAAAAGAGAAACAGAAAACAATGATATGAAGTCATTAGGAACAAATTGATTGACAAAGTCAGGAAAAATTGGAATTGATAGAATAAAGCACCTGTGAGATATGACAAAAAGTATAGCTCTGGGGTCTGCGGGTACCCCAGAGGGGGGAGGAGGAGGGTTAATTGCAGTGACATCTTGAGGCTGTTTGGGCTGAAATCAAATGTGGGGAGGAGAGAGGGAGGAAGGGCGATGTTTGGGATTAGACGGCTGCCATTGCCTGTCTGAAGTATAATGAATTGCCAATAAGCTGATGGATAGATTGGTAGATTGATAGGTAGCTGGGGAGAGATAAAGAGGAAGAGAAAAGAAAGGAAGAGGAGAAACTGGTAGATGTCATTACATGTCACATTACATTTATAATTGAAAAAGGGGAGACGCGTAAAGTGATGGAGGTTTTAACCAGAAAGTCTCCTTAATCCATTATTCCCCGGCCTTAATGGGAATCTGTAAGTGGAGAATTCATTCCCAGCTGCTGCTGGGCAGACGATGGCTTCGTCTTTCTCCTCCACTCCGTCAGTGACCTTCACAGCAGAAGAGAGAACAACTCCCAGTAGTCTGTTCTCTTGTGATTAGATCTGAATAGCGGGGCTTCTTCTGTCAACACATCTATTCAACACAGAACCAGCTTCACATGTCATTCAGTGTCGGGACTCAACTCCAAGTGCGATGAACTTTACAGGTGCTCCGGTGGAGGGTTGGCGTGGATTTGTGTGTATGCATGATTGGAGAGAGTTAAACTACTTTAAAGACTCCACCTGTTAACACCAAATAATGGTGATGGTTGGTGATGATTGAGGTCTGGAAACACAGTGGAAACAGAGTGACAGCAGACAGACAGAGAATGAAACATGGCTCTGAGTCTCTGTCATTTTTTTTTATTGACCTCTCAGAACTGACTTGGATGTCGGAGCAGAAAGATTTACAAGCTCTATTTAGCAGAGGATTGATTTCTTTGAAGGCGGCTCTGAGGAAAGTTCGGAGATGGGGAAAAATGTGAATGTATAACCTTTTCTTTGATTGATTTGATACTTTCTTTTATTTTCTGTCCTTACTTTCTCGCTTTCTCTCTTTCTTTTACTTCCCGCTAAGTGCATGTATTGAATTTTCTTGTTTGGACAGGCCAACTTGGGCATTTTGCTGACCTGTAGGAACACGGTGAGGTGGAGAGTTCCTGATGGTGACGATCCAGCTCTCTGTCTCCCTACAAGCGGCGCTCAAGCACCTGTGGACGTCATCAATGTCGTCACGAGCTTGTGTACCATAAAATAAGCTCCATAATATATTTTTAATGTTAGTTTTTTATAATGCCTCCACGCCGGTGACAGCTGTGGCTGGAGGCATTATGTTTTCAGGTTGTCCGTCCGTCCGTCCGTCCCATTCTCATGAACGTGATATCTCAGGAACGCCTTTAGGGAATTTCTTCTTGGCACAAACGTCCACTTGGACTCAAAGATGAACTGATTAGAATTTGGTGGTCAAAGGTCAAAGGTCAAGGTCACTGTGACCTCACGTCCGTCCCATTCTCATGAACGCGATATCTCAGGAACGCCTGGAGGGAATTTCTTCTTGGCACAAACGTCCACTTGGACTCAAAGATGAACTGATTAGATTTTGGTGGTCAAAGGTCAAAGGTCACTGTTACCTCACAAAAGACGTTTTTGGCCATAACTCAAGAATTCATATGTTAATTATGACAAAATTTCACACAAATGTCTATATCCAAAAGTTCAAAGGTCAAATTCACTGTGACATCATAATGTTTTGCTTACCACTGTAGCTGAGAAAACGATCTTGGGTCAGTCTACAAAAACGGTGGAAGTGCTGTCACTTACTTTTGCAGACACCAAAATCCACCAAAAGTTGACCTAATAATCACATTAATTATATATGTTCAATAAATAAAGACTGTCCTTGCAATGATAAAACAAAGTTTATTGGCAGAGGCATACAACTGCGAGGCGGTTATTTCTAGTTTCATGTGAAATAATAGGCAAACGTTTCATGAAAACTGGAATAAATGATGAATTAAATAATAAAGTATATGTAATAGAATAACTGAATATTGTTCCTGTATTATCTTAGCATATCTCCTGCTGTTTTTCACATTTTGGAGATAAGACATTTTGCCCTATAAATCCCTTATATTATGTAAATTGGATCAAGAGCTGAGAGCACCTTCAGGAAAAGGGGGATGGAGCAACTTTCTCACTATTTTGATTAGTTGACGCTTCATTGCGTCATTGCAGCATGAAATGAGTTGAAGTCACCTTCTTCTTCCAACTTCGATTTGTAGTGTGTGTGTGTGTGTTGGGCGCGCACATGTAGTACAGGATGTCTCTATGTTGCCGAATCTCATGGGAAATGACTTGTGATCTGAACGTTTGGTCATACTCGTATTGGCAAATGAAGCTGTCTGGATACCAATACTTTAATAATAACCAGCACTTATATAACATACTTAAATAATAATAAAGTGTTTAAGCCTCTTATACTGTAGCAATAATTTGCTTGCTGATGAGGGATTTGAACAGATTTTTTTATTGCCGTAAAATTGTAGTGATTTTTTTTAAAATTCCCGGATTTGTAATTCCCTCATGAGGAATTTTGTGTGGTGAAATAGATTCATAATCCCTTGCAATTTGTGAAGAACTGCTGATTTTTTAGCAAAAACGTTTATAACCGCAAATGTTTGGAGCAGGCCGATTTAAATTCCTTTTTCACTCCTCATAGTTGGACTCGTTCTCTTCAGGGTAACATTCTGTCTAATGACTGCGGTAAAGATTAAAAAATAAATAAATAAATAATCACAGAGTGCAGAAAAGTAAGTGAAAATAAACTTTTTCCTCTGCATGGGTGAAGGCGTTTTATGATGTGACGGCCTTGAGGGAAACGTTTCAGTGGTGGAGCATGTGGCAGTGGCAGATGTCCTGTTTGATGGTAACAGTTAATGGTTTAGTTTTCGTTTGATCATGTTTTTTTGCTCCTGTTGTAAGAGAATGTGTTAGTGAGGGTTTGAACACCTCTCTGCATATGTAGAATAGGATGAACGGAGTTGCTTGCTATATTAAGCTGGACTGGTTATGTATATGTGTGTTTGCCTGTAATGTGTGTGTGTGTGTGTGTGTGCTTGTTTTAGCTTAGGAGACCTGGTGTTTAACATTTGAAGATCTCATTGTGTGGGCCTTTTCCCCCCAAATTTGGGCTTTTTTTTTTCCCTTTTTCCCTAAACTCTTTCCCTTCATTCTTGTGCTCTCTCACCCTACCATTGCCCCACTCCTTCCCCTTTCTCTCCTCCTCGTAATTGAAACACGATTAAGAGTTTTAATTAAAAAAAAGATGATGGTAAAGACGAGTTGGGGTGGACAAATTTAAGATTCTTCATTCTCTTCAATTCCCTATTCCCCAAAACTGTGCTAGAATCTTGGAACTGTGTTTAGTTTGCAGTAAAAAACTACTGCTACTTCGTACCCCCATGAAAATAAATTATGCTCTTTTATCAGTAACAATTACATCAGTGAGATATACAAGATTCGTGTTACATCATTCCTGAACTAAAGAAAAACAACAAAAACATTTTCAAAAGAACCCAGCCCTCTAGTAATTGCTCTCCATTCTGTGCTGAATCTCTGCTCTCAATTTAATTCAAAGCAATTTCATAGTGCTTTGAACACACACACACACACACACACACACACACACACTGCACCTTATTCCTCTATCCACTCACTCTACGATTCCTCTCTTCCTGCCGCAGCATAGTGGCAACGCGAGACAACAGTAACATGTTATTAGTTAAATGCTAATGCATAAAAAAATGTGTTCTGTTTAGTGCTTTAAAAAGAGGATACACAGAGTTTGCTGAGTGTATTTCCTCAGGCAGTCGGCATGCAGGCATTTAGCTGAAGCTGCTGTTCAGAGTGAGAGAGCAGACAGAGGTTTCAGTCTCTTGCTCAAAAGCTTTCAGATCCAACAAGGCAGAGAAGACACTGGAGACCTTGTGGAGAAACTTCCTCCCGAGCCGTTTTGGAGAGAACGATCTTCTCATGAAAGTGAACAGAGACGCTTCCTTACAGTTTGAGATGGACTGTGTGCTTCATGTCACACACGTGATTAATTAAGACACACAGCTGTTCAACTTCCCAGCTGTTTTACCCGGCTCTGTACTGTAGACTGCAGCGCAAATCTCGGGGCTTTCAATTAGTTGTTGTCAGTCAAGTCTCCATCAGCTGCCCAAGTAAACTTCCAGGATCTTTATCCATCCTCTGTCCTTTTGTTATTTGTTTTGGAATCGTGCTTCGATGGTTAGCGTCATGGAGGACACAAGAACGCATATTGATAAAGAGCTAAAGACACACTACATGGCTGTTGGTGGACAAGATGTGGGGTTCGAAGCTGTTGTGACGATTGAACCTGTGTCATTTTGGTTGTGTTTACCAATACCAATCAGTCTTACTTTACTTTATTACTTTATTTGACAGGGACAGTGCATATTAATAACATTTCTGAAAATATGCCAGAGTTAGCCAAAAAGGCTAATTGTCATCTGTAGTCCCCGGGCAGGCAATAGCTGAAAGCACAAACGTTAAGAATAAAAACATTGAATCAGAATCAGAATCAGAATCAGGTTTATTACCAAGTAAGTTTTCACAATACAAGGAATTTGCCTTGGTATGGAGGTGCATACAATAAACATGGAGAAAAATAATAGGAAAATATTAGGGATAGGTTAAGAGGAAATACAATCAACGATAAAAACAGTGAAAAATATGCAGATACAAACAGAGCCTGCACTACATGGAGACAAGAAAGACAGCTCTTATAACACACAAAATCAACAATAGCATGACAACAATCAACAAATCAACAAATAGCATGACGACACAATGTTAGTCCTGGTGAGGTGTGGATATTATGTACAGAGCCTATGATAAGCAAGAGCAGCTCTTACACTAAGCATAATAATGACAAATAAGACAGTAAACAACAGGAAAACACCTCCCTGTTCTAGTGTTCACAAGTTTGATTTCTAATAAGCCAGGCTGGCTCTTAATGTTGTGGAGGAGGAATGGTAATTGGCTCAGTTTCTTATGTGTTGCGGTAAGTTGTTCCAATCCTGAGAGGCTCTGACAGAAAAAACAGATTGGCCAAAACTAAGACAATCTCCTCTAGCTGTTGCTCTAGTAGTTCGGCTGGTTTTTAATGAGATGTAAGTACAGAGTGGTGGAGGAGCCATATTGTGTAATACCTTGACAACGAGGCACAGTCTACTGTATTTAACCATGTTTTCCCAGCTTAGTAAACTGTGCTTTTTCAAAAATATTGCAATGATGGTATCCATGTGGCTTCTTGTCTAGGGTTTTTATTGTTTGTTTATACAGGGATTCTATTGGCTTTAGTGTGGTTTTATTGACGTGTCCCCAACTTGTCAGACAGTACGTGATGTTTGGAAGGATCATTGTATTCATGAACATTTTGGCTGCATTAGTGGACATGCAGTTCCTTGTGTATTTGAAATTGGCCAGACTCTGACCTATCCTCCTCTCTCTCTCTCTCTCTCTCTCTCTCTCTCTCTCTCTCTCTCTCTGTGCAGAGCACCTAAAGGTGGCCCTAGAGGAGTACATGGTGCGGATGCCCAAGGTTCGCATCCTGAGGACCAAGAAGAGGGAGGGGCTGATCAGGACGCGTCTGCTGGGAGCCGGCGCCGCCAAGGGAGAAGTCATCACCTTCCTGGACTCCCACTGTGAGGCCAACGTCAACTGGCTGCCTCCGCTGCTGGGTGAGTCACACTAGTGCTTGTTCTTGTTTTACTCAGTTATCAAGTAAAAATACCAAACATTTTCTGGTTACAGCTTCACAAATGCTAAGATTTTCTGCTTTTCTCTGTTTCATGTCATTATAAAATCAATATTTGGGGGTTTTTTTTGTCTGCTGGTCAGAACTAAGTTAGCAATTTGAAGAATCACTCTGGGTTCTGGTAACTTGTGATGGGCATTTGCCGTTATTTGTGACATTTTATAGACTAAATGATTAACTGATTAATTGAAAAAAAAAAAAATCAGTAGATTAATCGATAATGAAAGTACTCGTTTGCTGCAGCCCTAACACACACACACTCGCACACACACACACACACACACACACACAGACACAATCTTCATATTCTTGTTTGAGGGACACACACATGTCTACTGATCATGTGTGTGCACACACATACACACAGTCACACACAGTGTAAAGTTACTGAGTTGCCTCACAGTCAGTAGAGAAGGAGACTGCTCACGCTCATAAACTCACACACTTTCCAAACCACTCATTAAACCGTCTACTCCCTCTGTCTCTCTCAGACCGAATCGCCCAGAACAGGAAGTCCATCGTGTGTCCGATGATCGACGTGATCGACCACGACAACTTCGGCTACGAGACGCAGGCGGGGGACGCCATGCGAGGGGCGTTCGACTGGGAGATGTACTACAAACGCATCCCCATCCCTCCAGAGCTGCAGAAGGAAGACCCCAGCGAGCCTTTCGAGTGAGTGCAGCTTTGTTTTGCCATAAAATTATGCCACTTGTTGGAGGCTTTTATCCAGATTACCTTCCAGTACCATGAGTGCATACGTTTGTAGAAGGCTGGCCCCGGTGGGAGCCGAAACCCTTTTAGTACTATGCTCTACCGATTGAGCTACACAGGACCTGGTAACCTTGATTTATTCAGTGAAGGGTTTGCTGAGTACACATGCTCTTTGTCAGCGCTGGCCTGTTTTCACATTCATACACACATTCACACCTGGGAGCTGCCCATACAATCCACCACAACAGAATACAGGGATAATGGAGGGCTTTCAGGTGATGTAACACATCCTCCAGCTGCCATAGTGAAAGTCTTCAGCTCTTCATTTGGAAACAGATCTATCTAAGACTATTCACTTTTACCTTGAACATTGCTGAATTTACCTATACCCATGTAACACATTTTTTTTTCAGGTATTTCTCTTTTTCTAGCCCGGCTGTTAATGTACTGCCGATATTTGACAATTATCTGATGATTGCGCCAGCTGTAGTTGCTAGGAGTTTTGAGATCCAACTTCTCCTCTGCGAGTTCAGGTGGAGAAAGCGTTCAAAATATTTCTGTCACTGTGTATTTGTTGGCCAGCTGTGGTTAATTTTTGCTAACCAGGTGTGGGGCCTAAGTGTTAACTAATAACCCCACTAATTTAGGAAAACAGTGAATTAAGACGCAGTGCGAGTACAACTGCTTAATGTCAATTCACAGCCATGTATCCTGCCTTTGGGTCCTTGAGCAAGACACTGAAGCCCTTCTCGCCCATTGTAAGTCTTGTTGCCTAATGACTAAAATGTAAAATGTCATGAAAAAATACATGACTTTATTAGGGAGTCCACCTGCAGTACGTCATCTCTATATTGTAAATTAAAACTACAGGGCGGTGTTCTCATTTACCTTCTTATAGTTACATTTTTATATTTCAGGCATTTAGGTGGCACTTTTTAATGACTTACTCTAAGTGCAGTTGCACACTTGCACTTTAACTGTACTTATCACTGATCATATAATGTAACTGTACTTGTGCACATTGCTCATTACTCATATCTGTACAGAACTCATTGCACATATTTTTTTTTAATTTTGTTGTATTGTATATATTTTTTACATTTTTCTTATTCTTACTAGATTTTATGTTGGCACCTACACTAAGAAAGATTCCTTGTACATTGTACTTGATGAATAAAGTTGAGCAGTGAAATAAGCTCCAATTCTGAGATTACTAACATTACAAGCAACCAATAGTGAGGAGTACAAAGGTCAGAGTCAGAGTGAGACGACAGTGATCATGTATGATAGAGAAGTGCTGATAGAACAAATGAGCCAAGAAGCAGCAAAGATAGGATAGGTGACACAACCTTTAAGCAATGAAAACCTGAATAAATGAATGATACCCAGAGATTTGTAAGGCCAAATGACTCCTCGCTTGATGCCAAACGCTCCATTTGTGAGTCCCGGGGGATCCTCTGTTTGTGAGACAGTGTTTCTTCATGTCTGGATGCCTCACTGTTTGAGGTATTTGGGAGATCTACAAGTAGGAGACTGAAGCAGAAGAAATGAGCTGCAGAACAGTCAGAATCAATCCTTATTTCTTTTATTAGTCCGCTGTTCTTTGCCAATGAAACGACCTTCATCAGTGCAAATCCAATTTGAGTTTCAAAGATTTTCATTTTCATTGTGACTGACATTGTCGCAGAGTGGAGTGAGACATGGTGCGATGACAAAATCCATCTGGGAGGTGTGTGTGTGTGTGTGTGTGTGTGTGTGTGTGTGTGTGTGTGTGTGTGTGTGTTAAAACCCACAGTCCGTGGGAGTATGATGTTATCCCTGTTCTCATGCCTCCGTATCTCTTCGCTTTTCTCTCTGTCTCTTTTGTCACTGTCATTGTCATCCATCTATCTCTCTCTCTCTCTCTCTCTCTCTCTCTCTCTCTCTCTCTCTCTCTCCTCTCTCTCTCTCTCTCTCTCTCTCTCTCCCTCTCCATCCCCCTCCGAGGTCAGTAGACTTAAATAGAGAATATCTACTTGAGCATTTCTAATTAAAACTAAATAGTGACTTGGAATATTCATGGATCATTAAATGAAATCTTATTCCTCAAGCGGACTGACACCAGTGTTTATAATGTGTTCATTTGAATAAAGTGATACATACTCTTGGGATCAATAATGGGAACTTGAGGTAATGGTTTGGGGTTTCTTTTTGTCCAAAAGGGATATTAAATTTTCCACGCTATATCTTATTTTAGACGGAGGAGGAGGAGAGATAGAGGAGAGAAAGGGAATGAGAGGAAGAATGATGAGTTGATGTATTCCCTTCAAAATAAGAGATCCACCATTTTGGAGAAAAAAAGGGCACCTTCTCTTAGAAAATGATTGATATTTAAATAAACTCTGGTAAATAGAGAATAGAATAACATTTCCACAGACTGGATTATCTTAGAGTTACTGATGAACTACAGGTAATGTTTTTCTTTTTCTAAATGGATGTGTAGCACTAGAACAGTTGTTTTTTGATCAGTATTTTACCCCAAAACATCACTTTGTCTCTGCATATCGGGGTCCACTGCTGCTCAGTGCCAAAATTTCTAGCCCTTTTTTGTACCGTTGTGTGTGTGTGTGTGTGTGTGTGTGTGTGTGTGTGTGTGTGTGTGTGTGTGCATGCATGTTGTCTATGTTTTCAACCAAACCAAAGCAGAAGAGCGTAGCTGGTGACCCGCGGCTTGCTGTTTCATTTAGAACGAGGCCTGACTGAGTGACTCACTGTTACATCAAAATGTGACTTGACTGACTGGTTTGTCATCTCATTGTTTCCCTTGACGGACTCTCCAGATAAGGACACACACACACACACGTACACACACACACACACACTCACACTCTAGCAGGCGCTACACTCTCCTCTCCCTCCTGTGCTCTCCTCCTTCGTCACTCACACTTCCTAACACTGTAACTCGGTGTGTGTGTGTGTGTGTGTGTGAACAGGTCATCAAATAGAGCTGTGAGCATGAGGAGGCGGGCAGCTGAGCGGGCCATGGTGCTCTGCTGCCCCGGCCAGCTGACTGTGTGTGTGTGTGTGTGTGTGTGTCTTTACTGTCTCTCCACCGTTTACTGTCAAATATAGCAGAAATGCCATTTTAATATTGATCATGAAAATAGAAAAACATCTTGAATTTCCATTGATTCAGTCAAAAAGCTGCTTACATGCTTACAGTGATTTTACAGAACAGCTTTCGTTGTGCCTAAAACCCTCTCAGCTGTTCTAAAATGGCTGCAGGGCACGGTGTCTAGTGGCTTATTGTTTTTATAAAACGGTAGTAATCCACTGTTGTATTAAAAGAGAGCACATGTTGAATAAATCTGTAGCTTTGATTGATAATAGTGGAATAATAATAGTAATTCAGTTCTTCCACCAATAAATAATTCTTGAACAGTGTACTTAAACAAAGTGGTTGCTAAGCAACGCATAAGTATTACTATTCAAATTAACTGTTCAGTCAGAGACACTTAACCTCAAAGGAGATTGGACCATTTATAGCGATAAATGGTTATACAGTTGTGTTTGGTGGAGAAGGCTCTGCTGCTGAGGATGCTCCCCAGTCAATCCAAGCAGCAAGAGAGATTCTGCAGGGAGCGCAGCAAACACAGGAATAGTAGACATTTTTATTTTTTTTTACCTTTATTTAACCAGATAACTCAATTGAGAACCAATTCTCATTTACAATGACGACCTGGCAGAAACAGAAGGCAAGTCGGTGCAAGACATTAACACATAAATCTCCCTTGAAGAGTGGGATGTCAGCAGCAGATTTCCAGTCCTGGGGGAATTCATAGGTCTGCAGGGAGAGGTTGAGCAGACAGGTGATGGGAGCTGAGATAATATGAGCCGCTAACTTCAGGAATAAAGGGTCTAGAGCATCCAGCCCAGCTGATTTATAAGGATCCAGTTTGAGCAGCTCCCCAAGCACCTCATTCTCCTGCACTGGCTGGAAGGAGAAGTGGAGGGAGGGTGTCTGGGGGGAGAGGACCAGAGCTTGAAACTGAGTCAGCAGGGCTTGACAGTAGGAGTGGGCCTGGCAGCTACAAAGGCATGACCAGCCCTAACAAAATGCTTATTGAAACAGTCTACCATTCTGCCTTTATCTGAGATGACAGTGTCTTCTGATTTAATTGCAGTAGGTAAATGAGAGGATGTATTTTTATTTTCCATGATATTAACAGTCTTCCAGAACTGTTTGGGATCAGAGCCGCACATGAGGAATTGCTGTTTATATATATATTTATTCAACAATATGAAAACCATAACATAAACACATGACATAATTCAGAGATCGCCTGTACAAGCGTCCTGTGTGCAGATAACAGCAGGAGGAGGTTGGGGTGGTGGAGGTCAACAGCAGCAGTGGCATGAATGATCAGCTCTCAGACCGCCTCACTGACTTGTTTGAATGTGATTGGTCAATAGTCAGCTGACTCTGATCAGCTGATGGTGCGAAACGGCTTCAGTGTTCAGCCTGAACTAACGCGATGCTCCGTCTAAAAGGGCCGCCGCATTCCCTCCATCAGCTGAGTTGTAAAATATCAGCGTAGTCTGTCCCTTCCAATACATTTCATTCAACACAACTCCAGGGAAATAAAGTGTGTGTGTGTGTGTGTGTGTGTGTGTGTGTCTCTCGCTGTGTCACATTTTCTCCCTCAGGCATACAAGAGCTAACAATCTCAACCCCTAATACACACAAAATACATACAACTGCTCCATTCTCTTTGCTTAGTGCACAAACACCAGTGACCACGCAGCAGCTAAAAAACACTACAGTTAGTGCACAGACACACATGCACACACACACACACACACTCACTCACACACACACACACCATCCCGCCTGTCCCCCTGCAACCATTTTAGTTTGTCCTTGTAGTTGTCCCTTGTCCTGATGAGACACTGTCCACTACATTTCACTCAGCACCACTCCAGGGAGACAAAGTGTGTGTATGTGTGTGTGTGTGTGTGTGTGTGTGTGTGTGTTTGCTCCTGCTTTGCCAAGTTTTCACGTTTTCACACGTTCATTCTCTATAGAGCTGAGCAGCAGAAAGAAACATCTATCCAAGACTTTCCTTTACAATTTACGATTCATTCGAGAGACTAGAGAGAGCTACAATAAGTTGGTGCAAGCAACTGGAAATGCATGTTGTGTTTTGCTTGCACAGCAGCTACAAGCCTGTATGTGAATGGGTTCATATTTTAATCTTGCATTTAAGAAATCCTTCTGCTAAGATGTATTTAGTTCAAAGTTACAGGGACTACCCAAGTCTCTGTTCTCACAACCTGTAAACACAGCAGTAAAGTGTTGAACAGGGAGCCGTTTCTTAATGTAAAAGCCTTTGATTTATGCTTTGTGGTCATAAATAGACCCTTGTGATTTACCAATGTATAGGACATGATGGAACTGTTTAGGGTTTAAGATTCTGTACCTTGTAGCCACTTAGCTAAAAGGACAAATTTTATTTTATTTTTTTACTGCTAACAGCCATATTGCTGTCGGCATGAGTTTTTATGGCTTTCTTTTTTCTTTTTTGATAGGGACGCTGCTCTGTAACACAATAAACTCATCTTTCTGAAATAAGCAATCCTTAACTGTAAGCAATCAAAAAGGAGGCTTTCCAGCACAATGTCAGTTATGTCATTTGATGAGATGTAATCGGGAGTTTTGGCTAGATTAACTGAGCGGTTTACAACAGCTGCGGTTAAAAAGGGTAGCTAGTAGTGATGCGTGGGCCAGGCAACCTGAAAAAAGGATTCAGGCATAACTTGGATTCACACAACCCTTCTCAAACTTTCAACCAGTCAGTATACCGGTCTTTCAGATGCTTTGCTAGGTTTGATGCATTGCCTCCTTTTGTTTTAAACGGTCAAATGCAGTGTTTGCTGGCTGGTTTGTGAGCATCAGTTATGTTTCCTTGTTCATCTGCCTCAAAGGCAAAGTATTTCCAGACATGACTCTGGACTCTGTCTGGCACTGCTAGACATTTTTCACCTGTTGTCACAAAAAAGTCCACTCCCCCTGCTGCCTCACTCACAACGTTTGATCTCGTCAATGTTATATCATGGTACATCAGCTTGGGTACCAATCAGTATTACCGAAACTGTAAAAAAAAAAGCACATGATGGGATTAAACGCCCCAGCTCTAATTGCTGCTGATCCTGGCTGGATGTCGTCTCGGAGTGACGGATCGTTATCTTGCTACACCGGCTCTGTGGCTGACGTCATGGATCACTATCTTGCCACACTGGCACCAGAGAGTTGTGTAGCGCGAGATAAGTTCTGTCAATGTTGTCGCAATTCCATCAATAAAGGTTAGAGAAGGGTGACCAGACGTCCCCGTTTTCTGGGGACAGTCCCCGGATTTGGTGCTTTGTCCCTGGAAATGTCCCTGGAAATTTTTGTCATTTTTACCTCAGGACCACAGAGATTTTATCCTGCCCAGCTGTCTGTAAGGGATTAATATTGCAGTACAACGTTGGTAATTTAATCTAGTACATTTTGAGCATTACTTTATTTCTCCTATAAATTACGAAAGCAGAGTATCCAGAATACGTCTACTGTGCAAAGTATTTGTAAAATTGAAATCACTGGTAAAAACGACATTACCAGACCTCCTCCTGTAATATTAATCGACAGTTATTTTCTCTGGCTACTCCATCTTAAATGACCTTGAATTTTATATATAGTATATTGTATGAGTGAACTCTGACGTCCTGGGCTCATTTTAATCCTGTCTGGATTGACATCTGCTGTTTCACACAGTTACTGACTTGCACACTCCCAAAAATCTGGTCACTTTATGGTAGAGATGACATAATACTCCTTTAAATCTGTATTATGCCCTGTGCAACCACAGTCTTCTACTGTTGGGGGTTAAGAGTCTTGTTCAAGTGTGCACTTAAAGTCTCTAACTTTTTAGGATACCAAACCCCCATCCTAAAGGGTTCAGCTGATGCACAAACTCATTTGTCTGTGAGCAAATGCTTTAATTATATTTATTCAAAAATTCCTGACTCCTACAGTGAAAAACCTGATTAAACCATAAAATCTCTCTCCCTCCCCCACACTCTTGCCTGTCTGTCTGTCTGTCTCTCTCGTGTTCTCTCCCTCTTCCTCTCTGATTGATTACCTGCAGGATGTTTTTAATGACATTGTGCTGTGCTGCTGATTCTGTAGTTATTTTTTTTTTTTGCTAAAGGAGAACCAGCCAAACGGTGTGTGATCACAGCAGAGAGACGCGAAGATAGATGGATTTCACACACCGCTGAGAAAACTGTGTGTTGGCAAGTGGGAAGTGCTACGAAAACGCTGAGTCTGATTTTACTCTGTGTGTGTGTGTGTTTGTGTGTGTGTGTGTGTGTCCTGTCTGTCCTCCAGGTCTCCAGTCATGGCAGGTGGACTGTTTGCTGTGGACAGAAAGTGGTTCTGGGAGCTGGGAGGTTATGACACGGGTCTGGAGATCTGGGGAGGAGAACAGTACGAGATCTCCTTCAAGGTAAAAAAACAAAAACAAAAACAAAACAAAAAACACCACCACCACACATAGCTCTGCCCACAGGACTGTAGAAAATGATGGATAAAGTGACTTTGACTTGTGTGTGACTTGTGAGACCCGTTGACTTTCGACCGGCTACTTTGAAGCCCGAGAAATGGATTTTCTGGGTGCCTCCATGTTGCATTTTTGGAGTCGGTGTTTGTGCGGTTAGAGTTATCGGGTGGAGCCGGCCTGTTGTCATTGCCAGGAACAGCATTATGCAGATATTTCCTCCTTACATGCAGTGAAATTCATGCAAATATTCCTCCCTAAATGTATCATCATTACTTTTGATTAATCGCCATGAAGCGGAGACGTAGAAGAAATGAAATTAGTTATTCCAACCCAAACATAATATTTTGGAAAAGAATATTGACTTTATGTGTGTGCCTACAAGATGGGCCTTGGTCCCATTGGCTTATATTGAGGCGAGTGTTTCAAGTTGTTCTGCAGCCAGCCAGTAGAGGGCGACAGCGGGGCCGTCTCTCCCAGGACTTCCGCTTTAGCCGAAAAATAGTATGAGAAATAGTACTGTCCTAGTGTTTTTCTCAGAACTGGTACTACTATTTTTTAAACCCTAGTAAAAAGTTACCGTACATTTTACAAGAAAATTATGCTCCAGATATCTTAATTATATGATATGATAATTATAAGCTCCATTTATACAATCATGTTGTTTTTGCTGCCAGAATGCAAGAACAGGGGAAGTTCATGTCAGCACCAACTTCACATACTATGAAGGAAACAATGAGCATTTTTGCATAGCTTTCATTTGTTTCTCAATCATCTTCATTGTTTCTCTTTTCCTGTTGAGGTGAGCTTCATTTATTTTCCCAGTGTTTGAGGCTGACATTTGTACAACCACACTGAGGCAAAATGAACTAATGTGAACTAAAATAAACTATATGGTATATTATAATCTTTCATTGATAGCAACCAAAGTTTTTGCCTGATAATTCCATCACATTTCCATACACATTTCATTTTGTCTGTGTTATTTTCTGTGTGGCATTTATACATGCAATCTGCTTTTCTAAGAATCAGACTCCACTCCACATTGATTTCCTCAATTCAATACCCATGAACTAGAACAAAATTTGAGCTCATATTGTAAGAATCCAGCATTTTAAAGTTCTTCAGTACATTTTTATACCTTAAAATCAATATAGCTACCTAAAGTTTGGCTGTAATTTTCCAATACTCGGCTCTACTCAAAAGGCTTTGATGCTGTTATTCAAGTCCTGCATTTACTGTTCAGTTTTGTTTGTATTATAGATTGGGACTAGCAGGGTTTTCAGTTAACAATTATTAAATCTTTGTGTGGACGATGTTACACTTTACTCCAGAGCTATATCTAGTAAGCAGGCTATTGCTGGTTTTCAGCCCAGTTTGTCCATTGAAAAATCGACTACTTATAGATCTCAAAGTTAATTTTTCATGGAGAAAGGTCCCAATTGTTTTTCTCGGTGTTGTATTCTTTCTGAGACTGGTAAAAGCAAGGTGAGGCATTCCACATTAAGATTTCAACTCGTGTTTCTATCATTTGAGCCAAACATGCTCCGATGCATCAAGGACTCCTCACATCCATCATACTCAGAAAACCTTATTAGATTATGCTTTTGTCTTGTGCCTCAGCATGAATTATTCTATAGGATAGCCATAAATTATCTTGACTGGACCTGCATGTTAAGAGCCGCCTCCCCCTCTCCAGGAGTCGGGGAGAGATAGAAAAGCTTGTCAGAATAATTGAATTGTGGTTTTAAAGAGTAAGGACTTTTGCCGTCTCACTCAATTAAGCACAAAGGCCACTGCTGTGTAGTTTGATTTGATTGGACGTATGCTACAGTGGCACTTGGAAACCTGCTTGGAGTTTTAAGGACATTAGCCTGAGTTGTCCCTCAGCTGAGTGAAAGGGACGCTGCTGTCCCTCTTGAGTGAAGTTTTCTTATTTAAAAAACAGATGAACATCCAAATCTTCTGTTACTGCCACTTATTTTTCACTGAGTAATTACTCCGTCAAGAGGAGGCACATGAGCACAGACATGTTTCTCTGAATGGAATGACTCACAGCACTCGTGTATTGATCTTAGGGCTGGGCAATATATCGATATTATATCGCTATCGTGATATGAGACTAGATATCGTCTTAGATTTTGGATATCGTAATATCGTGGTATGGCATAAGTGTCTTTTCCTGGTTTTAAAGGCTGCATTACAGCAAAGTGATGTAATTTTCTGAACTTACCAGACTGTTCTAGCTGTTCTATTATTTGCCTTTACCCACTTAGTCATTATATCCACATTACTGATGATTATTTATCAAAAATCTCATTGTGTAAATATTTTGTGAAGGCACCAATAGTCAGCCCTACAATATTGTCGCAATATCGATATCGAGGTATTTGGTCAAAAATATTGTGATATTTGATTTTGTCCATATCGCCCAGCCCTACTTACAACTGAACATTTAGCCCACTTTGTAGAAAATACCGAGATATATATCGTGTATCGCCATTCAGCCTAAAAATACCGAGATATGATTTTTGGTCCGTATCGCCCAGCCCTAATTGATCGTCTCGGCCCATTGAAAGTAAAAGTCTCTTACAGAGGAAACTGTCCAAGAAAGACAAAGAACATCCAGCATTGTACCTGAACAACAATATAAAAATATAATTAACATTATAGAAAGGGTAAGTGTAACTAATTAAGGTAATTAACTGTTCTCTCTGTAAGAGCAAAACAGAGCTATTAGCTGAATGCTTATTTGTCTCCACATGGAATGACAAAGCTAGCAGATAGGCAACATTGTTTTTGTTTTCAGCTCACAGGTGCCCAAAAGACGAAGGTGTCGTGCTAAATGGGGATTTTTTGACGTGACTAAATGTCACAGCAGCAGTCCTTTCAGCTCCTTACTGCCGTCCTGAATCTCAAATCAACTTGACATAAAACCCCAGGTGGTACAGTGTCTCCAATCTAGTTTTTGCTTGTTTATATATATAGATTATGATGTTCGAGACAAGTGGACAAGCGTTGATTTCAAGCCCCGTCGAAAACCCCCTTCCACAGTCTGCTCAGATAAGATTCAGCTTACCGCCTCAATATGCTGGAGCGGGCTGTGTTAATTACAGAGCTGGAATATGTGGAGGAACGCCTGTAAAAGGATTAGTTGGAGAACAATGTGTAGGAAAAGGATAATCTTTTTATTGCCTATGAGGCTTCAGTAGCATAGGCCTGTTATATTTAGACTCATTACATCAGGAAACTTATTACATCATGGTGCATCTGAGTTTTCTGTCGGGTGTAATTAGGTAATGAAGCTGGTGAATGATTTAATGAAACCAAATCTTTTGACAGAATGATCACTTTTTATGTGTCGAAGATTATAAACTGTTGTGTTTAACAAGAACGGGAGAATAAGAAACAAACAAGAAAGGCCAGGTCAGGTCAGTTGGCGGTCGGTTTGGATATTAGAATTGAAATAGCTCAGCTTTCAAAACGTCCTTCCGTGACTTTTCCTAGATCCAATTACCGTACAAAGCAGGGTTTAGATTTTCACAATCATGCGAGAAAACAGAAGTCATTATTATAATTGCTCCCTCCAATAAACTTTGAAAGAGATAGCAGAGCCGTATATAACCCTCCACCTACCACTCTTCCAGTCCTGCTTCCTTCACTTATTGTCCCACTGTTAAAAAAAAAAAAACTGACCCAGCGGAACATGAACCACGTCCTGATCTTTCTGTGAACCTGCAACTTCCCGAGTAATCCGCCGCAGAACTTTCCACTTAGCCCTCGCCTTTTAGATCCTCGTTGGGTCGGGTGTGCTCTGGGACCCCAAAAGGCTGTTTTCTTGACATATCTTGTCCCTGTACACCAGTGACTACACCTTTGGTCAGCCTCCCATTGATATACTCATGGATGACACAGTGTTTAATGGTTAGATGGTACAAAGCTTGTAGGACTGACTGAGAGCCGGACCTTCCACTGCAGACAATATTTCTATCTTTGGGGGTATCCAAAGTATCCAGTGTTGGAAGATTTTGGCTAGTTTGGCAAGTAGCTGGTTGGCTATCATCACCTGATTAACGATGCATACTGTCAAACAATCAGAGCATTCATTAAAACCTGGGTGTAGGTGACATCATTTATACCAGGAATTACATTGGATTTCTAAATCTTCTTGATTCTGCTGAAACCAGAGGGAGAGTTTTTCCAAATTTCTACAACGCTGACAGTTCTGATAATTTGGGTATCTTTACATTAACAGGTCCTTTTGTTAAATTATGTCCAAACTCTGCCAAGTGCGAGCACAACTCGATCAAAAAAATCCTCCTTAGGTGCACGGCCAAAGATTAATAAATGAAGAAAGAAAAGCCAGCACTCATAATGTCCTTTTTGTCTTTTAATGAATTGGGCAGCTATAGAGCACAAGCGACAGACGCGTTTCAGCAATAAGCCATCATCAGCGTTATGATGTCAACGTTGATTAAAAGACAAAAGGACATTATGAGTGCTGGCTTTTCTTTCTTCCTTTGTTAAATTATACCATGAAATTGAGAAATGCAATTCTCATTGCACTGGACCGTTAAGAATTACTTCTTCTTTCAGCATGGCAGAATCCTGGGCAGCACCAATGCCAATACACTTAAATGGGATGAAAAGAACCGTCCCATGCCACGGTACTGGGGTTTGAGTGGGCATGCTCTGAGGTGAGAGGATTGTGGAGGTCGTGTGTTAGAGGTGAGAGATAAGGCTTTCAATTTAATCCGTCCAGCGCTGAACTCAAGCTCTTGATCCCTCATGCAGCGGGGGCCCTTCTGTTATTAAGCTCAAGTGTTTCAGTGAAGGGATGAAGAGGACGGAAGGGATTAGTGCGGCAAGGTAGACCTTCCCACGGCGAGATCTAGAGAGGATGGATTCAATCTATTATTTCTCCCAATTATATTTGTCCAGGCTATAGTGGTGTGACAAATTGGATGATAGGTAATTGAATTCAGATAGCAGCCGGCTGATATCCACTCCGGAGGGTGCGGGGAGTGACGCACATTAGCCGCATCGACAAACTGACCCGCGGTTGCTCAATTCAAAAAGAAAGTACGCCAGTCAGAGCAAAATCTACCTGTCGTTACTGACTTACTAGTTGTTGGCAGTAGACTTGTGGTCAGTGTGTGTCCATCATCAATCACGTTTCCTTGAGCGAGACGCTTAAAGGGGACGGTCAACCCAGTTAGAAATATAGATTTTCTCCTTTAGTATCACTCTTGAGTTCTATGTTCATCATCCACCAAGATTTGAGCGTTCCTAACGTTCAGTAAATGTAATATAATCGAGCTTTCGGCTGCTGCGTTTTTTTATAGTGATCCAGTTCAAGAGAGCTGCTGGGCGTTCCCTCTGCCGTTTTGGTCGAGCGAGCTTCACTCTGCACTGGAGAGAGAGAGAGAGAGAGAGAGAGAGAGAGAGCCTCGGCTGCTTAGTGGACAAACCTTTTACACAAAACACAGTTCTGTTATCTCAATCTAGTTGTACCTAAAACATTCACCAGCAAAAAATCATTTTTGTCAGCATAGATTAGCTGTCACGGCTAAAAACACGCATTGCTACAAACCTCGGTCGAGCGAGCTTCACTGTAGACTGGAGAGAGAGCGCCGAGGTCGAATTCTGATTGGGTTTCCCATTCTGACGTTTGAAAGTTGTTTTTAATCCGCAACGAAACGGAGAAATCAACCGATCGGCTTTTCTCAGCGTAGAAACGACTTCAGATTCTCGCAATTTTGTGGTGGTTTTTTTACACCTAAAACGTAAGATGTGAATGTAGTTTAAACTGTGGGCTGCGTCAAAGTAGGTTTCCAGACTCGTTATAATTGAGAGATTCCAGTCACGACAAGGTTAGGAGTAGATTACATGCTTCGGGAGGAGAGGAGGAGGAGGGGGAGGGTGGCGTGCTGCGAGGAGGCAGGAGATGCCCGGAAAGGTCAGAGGTCACTGTGAATAACCCAGCATGGTCGGGATCAGACGGTGAGGTCGCCCCCAAAGAGCTTATATTGAGCCAGATGCTACTGTAATTTTCACTCAGTTGAATCAGACTGAATAGTTCATGGATGCACTGTGCATTATAGAAGATACAGAACACGGTTTGCTCAGTTCAGCTTCTTTTTGTGAGTTGTAACTGATGGAGAGAGAATACACTGACGCACTGCAAAAGAAAACATATCACATGGGACAAAAAAGATCAAATTAGTGGTTTGTTTTCATTGCAGTTTTACACTTACTGAACCGAATGAGCCAGGCTGAACTGTGCCAACTTGTCATAGCTGTCGCAGCATGAAGAGAAATTATATGGGCCAGTTTTGTACCGCTTCAGATAAACAAAATAGTGTCAAAGGTCATTTCAGATAGTAAAGGAGGAAATTCAAATCATATATTATAGAACAAACTCATTCATGAACTTACAGATCTGTCTCCCACACACACAGTTTTGGTGTCTGACCTTAGACTGAACTATTGAGCGTCAGTGAGTTTTGTGTATTGTTTAAGCTTCAGCAAAATAAAGCAGATTGACGGACTTGTCTGTGCTCTTTGCTGTAATTCATCTTCTCCGGTGTTCATATTTGTCAAGAACACATGAAGAAACATCTGAATGGGAGCGAAACTCAAGACTGTGGTTTGCCTTTGGTTCGTTTTGTTATGCTGGGCTTTCCAAGCATGAGTAACTTCTGGCTGTCAGGTGTCAACATCCATCTCCTTCTACCCGTAAAGCCCTGCATTTTGGGGGCCGTTTACTGTAGTTGGCTCGGATAACGTTGTCACTCCTGATGAATCACACCGCAATTTGCTTGGAAGAGGACTGAGACTCGCATGTTCAGGCGATCTCGGTGCCAAAAGAATTCAACTGGCATTGTTCTCACCCGCCCAAACGAATCAAACGTGAAGGAGTAAACACTCTAGAGTTTGAATGAACCTCTCCATTAGGGCTGAACAATTAATCGAAATTTTATCGAAATCGCAATATGGCCTACTGCAATCTTCAAATCATAGGAGGCGCAATTTTTGTTAAAGGCGAAATGTGTGTCAAAATAGCATTTTAAATTAAATATTGTGGTGCTGCAGAGATGTCCTGGCCTACACATCATATTCTGCAGATTTAAGAAGACATCTTTGTTTGGTACAGATCCCCGCAAAAATCACACCATAATCATTTTAATATCTTTTTCAATGAAAATGAGAATAATGATGTAAAAATTATCATTCCCTCTAATATCGCAAATCATATCGCAACTGCAGTATCAGTCAAAATAATCGCAATTAGATATTTTTTCAAAATCATTCAGCCCTACTCTCCAAACCTGCTCGGTGTGACCGCGCTCATACAGTGATCAGTAAATGTCGATGTGGTTTTACTATGCAGCTCCCAGGTGGAGGATGTGTGGAAATGAATGAATGTGAAGCACAGCGTTGCTCCCGCCCACGTTACATCTGTTCCTCTTTCAGCCCCTTTGGTTTTTTGTTTGGTATGAAGCCTCACAGACCGGCCAGACTGGTAAACATGAGCGAGCTGTGTGCAGTTTACTGACGTCACGTTATACAATGTCTGGGTCCTGAAGTTTAAACAGTTCCCTCTCGCTGTAGCTGCTGACGTGGCTCCAAGTCTTCACCTAACCCAAAAAGAACTAATGTGTGAAATGCCAAAACGCCTTAGTGACATCTCCATCCATGTCCTCAGCATCACACTGATGGTGCAGTCCTACTCTGAACCCTCTCTCTCTCTCTCTCTCCCTCTCTCTCTCTCTCTCTCTCTCTCTCTCTCTCCCTCTCTCTCTCTCTCTCTCTCTCTCTCTCTCTCTCTCTCTCACAGGACCCATAAACCTGTTAACATCAAAGTACTTCACGCCCCTTTCTGCGTAGCTGTCATTCCTCACGCTCCTTCCTTCCGTCCTCTCCCTCTTCTTGCCTTCTCTTCGCTTCGTGACCTCTCCCTTTCCTTATCGCGTCTTCCCACGCTCTCTTCTCCTCCCGCCCCTTTCGCTTCATCCTTTCGCTTTTGTCGACCTTGCCGGGTTTTTCCCTCACACGGTTCAGTTTCACACCCCGGGTCACAAACACCAGCAGTAACAGCTCCGCACCCCCAAAACCCCACTCTGACACCCTGTCTTTATCACTGCCTTTATCACTCTAGGTGTGGATGTGTGGTGGTCGGATGGAGGACATCCCTTGCTCCAGGGTGGGACACATCTACAGGAAGTACGTCCCCTACAAGGTCCCTGGTGGGGTCAGCCTGGCGAGGGTGAGTCTCAACACTGCCTGCTACAGCGGCCCAGTCTTAATACAATACCATTTATTTATTTATTTTTTATTTAGCCTTTATTTTACCAGGAATTCCGGTTGAGATTCCAAATCTTTTTTTCCAAGGGAGATCTGGCTAGGAAATGGCAGCAGTGGTTACACAATAAAACATACAACACAGTAGAAAATACAAAAATAGTAAATGTAGGAGCCAAATATCAAAAAGACAAGTTAAATTCCTTAATATAAAGAAGTGTTCTGTTAGACTGTGTGGTTGGTATATGTGCCCCATGTGGCCAACCTTGGCATTGAATTGTTGATAAATTAACACCCGTTGATGGCGTCATTGGTCATTAGTACCAGCTGTGAACAGTGCATGCAGCTTCAGGACGCCAAGAGCCGAAACAGTTTTCCAACGGGTTTTTAAGATAGATTATTTGTTCATTCAACAAGTGAAAGTTTAAGTTTGTTTGTTTCTTTTGTACTTTGGGTTGCCGTGGCATATCCTGGGGTTGTTTACTAGCGTAGCCACACACACACACACACACACGCGTTGCCTTCTATCTTCATCGCCTGAGCTACCGCTGGACACCAAACTGTGAGTGCCGAATACCTGCTGAATGAACGTAACTTAACCTTGTTGTTTACGTTTCTTGGCGATAGAAATATGGCTTAGTAGTTTATAGAAGGAAGCCATAATAGTAAAATATATACAATTACAATAAAGGTCACGATGTACTTGCTGCGGAAATGATTTTCGCCAGGTTTGTGTGGGACAAAAGGACACGTTCGCGGAAAGATTGGTATCCAATTGGTCTAAAATATCATGTGCTTTTTTTGTATTGCTTTGTGGAAAAGCATCTTCATGTCCTTTCCCAGTTCATTGCCTTTGTTTCCATCTCCTGGTTAACTCTTTCAAAATGAACTGTTTGGAGGCTCGGCTTGCTGAGCTCGTTGGAGAATATCTGTACATGTCATGACCGATCAAACGGCTTCTAAATCCTCACATTCCCTCAGCCGTTGTCGCTTTTTCACCACAGCAGTTGTTGCTGTTGTTGTTGTTGTTGTTGTTGTTGTTGTTCTCTGAGTTTTTGTCACAGCTGGTTCCTGTTCCCCTAGCTTCCAGTTACCTGTTTAATCTTCATGCGCCCCTGCTGGAGTGTGAATAAATGAACAATAGGAAGCCGCAGCGAGCATACACAGAGTTTCTATGCGGTGACGCGTTTGACTGTGTTTCTATTTTGGGCAAGTTCCAATCCAAATCCAATCCAAATGTATTTATAAAGCACAGTTGACCAAAGTGCTGTAGAATCAAAATAGCAAAAAACACAAAACAACACAATAAAAACAAAGACCAGTTTAACAGACAAAAGGACAATAAAATAATAAAAGCAAGGCAACTCTCATACTGAGTTAAAAGCCAAGGAATAAAAATGTGAAAATGGGACAAATAGAGTTCAAGTATTAACCGCTGCCTTCAGATTAGAAGGATTAGAACAGACTAACTGGCCTAGTTGTCTAGTGTGTTGTGCTGAGAATAACACAACCAATGGCAAACAAAATTTGGTGGACACTTTTATCCAAAGCACCTTACATTACCATGAGAACACTGATTTTTAGTATGGACGGCCACAGTGGTAATCAAACCCCTAATCTTGGCAGCTTTATATGTTCTGCTCATTGAGCTACACGGGATCACAGTGACATGGGTTTGAATCCACTTTTCATACTATTACCACCTATCTTCCTCCCTTTTTTTATCACTTATTTTTTATTGTTAGTTGAATCGTGCAAAGGCTAACAATGAACATGAAACAGCGTGGGGTACATACAGTATTTCATAGATATCTAGTGGACTGTTCTGCATTTCAGCCATTTTTATTTATATCAAGAGTTGGCAGTGTCCTCTTTGTTTGTGATGTAAATAGTCTATTTGTCCCATTTTCTATGGAATACATCTTCTTTAGTCCTTAGGATAAATGTAAATTTTTCCATAGCAAATATTTCTCCTGTAATATCCATCCATTGTTCAAGACCAGGGACTTCAGTTTTGTAAGTAAAATCTCACAAAGGTACCAGTCACATTTTAATAGCACATCCTCTGATATTACACCAAGGTATAGCACCTTACAATTATTGGAGATTTTGTGTCCCTATCTTTGTCCTTATGTGCTGTTTTATTTGGAAAATTACGTTGTCAAGCCATATTTATGTCAGCTATGTAAATTCTTTTGATAAAACAAGTTTATCACCAAGCGTTCTACAGAACAAGGACACAAAAAAAATCAGTCAAAAACGAGCAAATCACTGCAATCAAGTGGAATGCCCTTCAAAACAACATCCAAGTCATTTCGCACCAAGGAAAGTACCTCTTCTGAACTACTCTAAATGTGTTGTGTAGTCAGACTCGGTATTCTGTCAAAACAACGCTTTTGGCCTTGAATGCCTGGAGGTGATGGTGAATCTGCTTCAGCTGGTGAAACATTTAACAGACGGTTTATTCCCTCAAGTGTCACAGAAAGCCTCGTCTTCTTCCAGCCTTCTTCCTGCCCGCGTCCCTGGCTGCTGCATACTTTAATACTTTGTACTATAATTCAGTATGACAAACGCTCAAATGCATACACGCTCACACAGCAACACACTATCACCACCATCTGTGTGTGTGTGTGTGTGTGTGTGTGTGTGTGTGTGTGTGTCTCACTGAATCGATAGGCGCCCCACTGTGGGCAAGGTCAAGCGGATTTGAAGTCGATGATCGGTCTGCATCTTTCATTGCTGAGGGAGAAGCTCTTCTTTGTGGTGGATAGACAGTAGAACACACACCCAAAGATGTGCAGACTGTCGGATGGACAGGTTCTGATCAGTTAGCAATTGGAGAGATTACAAATACAATCCATAATTCAATTAATCAATTAATTCATAGAAAACATATTTTTCACACGACAATACTATGCAAAATAGAAAAATACAGAATATACAATATTATCCACAATTTCCATACGGCGGTCAATAGGGTGGCAAACGTTCCGTAGAATATACACACATTAGTCATGGAGTTGCACACGGTCATAAAAATATATTCATAATATACAAAACATTTCACACGCACACACACACACACACACACACACACACACATTTATACACACTCACACACATCAGTGCTAGTCTGGTGCTGTGTTTGAACAGCTTGAGTGTTCCTTCCAGTTTAGACAGAATAACAACCCTCTGAGCAAAAGACGTGATTTCAACGTCTTGTCTATGCTTTAGCTCTCATATAGCCCAGGATCATTACAGCTATGTATAGACCTATTTTAGACCAAGCAGTAAATACATTATTATAATGAATAAATATCTGTAAATACCAAAAATATGCACCAGAGAAGTCCTGTAGACTAGCCTACAAGATAATTATCTGAGCACAAGAAGTAATTTCAACATTGCGTCTATGCGTAGCTCTCATATAGTCCAGGATAATTTTGTCTATGTATAGACATCTAATAAACGTTCACTTTTCAACCCCATTTAAACCTAATTTAGCCTAGACGGCTATGGCCATTTAGACGTGTTTTAAACGTTTTATCAATGTAAAATTGCTCAGTGGGAAATGACGGCTCTTATGTTTTCTTTCTCTCTCTCTCTGTCAAGGACTCTCCCCTCTCCTTCCTCTCTCCTTCCTTTCTCCTCCATGTCCAAGAGCCTGTTACAGTCAAACACGGTGGGCGCTAACAAAAGGCCACTCGGCAAGGTAGCAACTAGTGTCAAATGCGGCAGCGAGGCTCTTAATCAAATCAAGAGGACGGGATCGTGCCGCCCCCCCCCGTTTTAGCAGCCGGCCCCAGCTAGTCCACAGTCCATATATCCATTCAATAGGTTGATATTCAAACCTGAATGTAGGTTTCGGAGATGTATGCGACTCCCTCCGCTGACCCAATTCATTTTACACTTATTGCGTTTATGAGCGTCTGTTGGCTGGTTGGTTCTTCTTGGCCTCTGCAGCCCTTTGGTCTCAAACACGTGGCGCTGAAGCTAGAGATGCCAGTGCCAAAGAAATCAGTTGTGTGACGACATTTTAAAAGAACGGACGATAAGAAGAAGGTTCAGTGCCAAATATGCAACCAGAAATTGTCACATGACAAGTTTGAATAGGTGAAGAGGTGTGAACAGGTGTGCTGGGAGCTGCTAACCCACCTAAAGGAATTTCATCATCCTGGGTTTCAATGGAGAGTTTTAGTGTCCCATGATGGTCTGAATGCTGTTTCAGAGGCTTTCCACCCTGACACCCTAACACAATGTGAGGAAACATCAAATCCTTGTCATGTTTAGCATGAAAACAGTCAAATTTAAAGACATTTTCATGACAGAAATATTCAAAAACCCATAGCGGTCGAACCCTAATATCCCCTATCTACAATATATATTTATATTATACTAATTACACTCTATTTAGTCTCTACAGCTGCTAATGCAGAAAAAACGAGCTCAAGTTTCTTTGTTCCATGTATTCTTCAACACCTCTCTACACAGAATGAGAAAGTTCTATAAAGCTTCAAGTCATTTGAAATGCAGCGGGTCTGTTCATTATGTATGCCTCGGCCTCAGCCTGAAACCTGGCTTGGTTTGGCCTGGCTGAATATGTAATTTGAACCCGTTGGCCTCTGTTTTGCCTTGTTGTTCTGACCATTAGCCTTTCTGCTGGAGCTGAGTGGAATACTGATATGAGCGGGGAGTTGGGTTTTACAACAAAGGGATACTTACCGCAGTCTGTAGATGAATTGTGTTTTGTCTCTTGTGGCCTTTTGTATATATTAGGGTAAAATGGCTGCTACATTAACAGTCCTTTCTCTCTTGATACCTTGTAATTGATTTGCCACGGTTGACTGTATTCACTCCACATGCATTCCAGCTGACAGATACTAGAGAATACACTAAGAATGAGGCTAGTTACTGTTGATTAGGAAAATATACATTATTAAGGTATTATACTGTAGAAGGTGATGGCCATATATTCAGGTTTTATAATGTAGTTAGTGATGGTCTACTGAATGTATTCGGGTTTAATAGTGATTGTATTATATTCCAGCTCAATAGTGACTGTATTAAATTCAGGTTTTATTGTAAGAGGTGCTAACATAAGCCCTCTCCAGACAGCAGTATTTTCACCAGGGGAAGTCAGTAATTTCAGTTTGCCCATGCACATCAGTGATCTTGATGGTAAAATATTTCACTAGGGAACCATGGGTAATCCAGGGACTGAATGTGCGCACAAGCTCACCCGCATTACAGCAAAACTCTATTCAAGTGCGTCCATATCTTTATAACGCTGGTCAAGTTAATACATATGATGGCAAAATTAGGACAGTGGTTCCCCTGGGGGGTTGCGAGATGATTTATGGTATAGGAAAATGCATATTTCATGTCAAATTTTTCAGATTTTTCTCAAATTTTTGCTTGTTTCCTGTGAAATACTGGATCATTTTCAGCCTCTAGGCTTTCTGTGATAATTACTCAAACAAAACGACCTGAAAAGGGAAAATCATTCTAGTCTAGTCTTGTTTATTCATTCTTTGGTTGAACTGTTCACCACCATGCATATGCAGCGTGACTGCTTCAGGGTGTGGGCCTGTAGATATACTGCACCTAGAATGAGACTAGTTGGTGATGCTTTTTACATTAAGTTTAAAAAAAAAAACTCCATTAAGCAGATACAAGGTGTGTCTATCCCCATGGCTGCACACACACACACACACACACACACACACACACACACACACACACTCTGAAACACTGATTACATGTTGCGGACATTACAAAGATTATATTCTTCCGACATGAAAGGATTATGTGACAAAAGCACAAATTGGACAGGCCATTTCCAAGTGTTGGTCATGTCAAAAGGTTGGCTAACAGTTTAGGCAAGTAAAACAATTTAGTTAAGGTTCAGGTTTTGGTGAAATAAGAAAAGCTTTAGCTGAAAATGAAAACTTCACTTCACTCACGTGTAAAAATTCTTTGCATGACTTCTGTCAGGTCTTGTGCATGAAATGCGTTACTTGCATTTTAAGACATTGTGTTCTTTTCATGAAATTTTATGAGACCAGGCTGGTCCCTTCAGCGGGTGCACATGCAGAGAACAAAGGCCCTCCAGCACACACACACACACACACACACACACACACACACACCTTCCTACAACCCCCTTTCCTCTTGTCACCATGGAGGCAGATGGTACCACTGAACTCCACTTCACCTGGAGAGCCCAGAGCCAGAGTTTGGCTACAGGCAATAAGCTGTGCTACAGGGAGTGTGTGAGTGTGTGTGTGTGTGTATGTGTGTGTGTGTGTGAGTGTGTGTGTGTGGCTGGAGGGCCTTTTTCCTCTATGTCTGTACCTCCAAAGGCCGGAGGACTTGTGTTTATTCTTTCCTCGGAGGCCTTCAGAATCTGTATTCTCATTCATTCCAGCATCCGTACCTCCAAGCCGCTACAATCTGTATTCCCAGACACACGTCCTTTACCTCGGGGGCTGACAGGCCCTGTGTTTTCACTGCTATACACCTCAGAAGCTTCAGACGGATGGATTTCCCCATTGCTGAGGTGTAAATCTTTCATGTGTGCAATTGTCTGAGCTTAAAGAAGCCATTGGCTGTAGTGAAGAAGCCGTCTGGGCTACAGTCATTGTTGGCCACAGCTTGTAGTGCCAGAGTGGCAGAGATCAGCCTGCTTACCTTTTTATTCCACCAACAAATGAGTTTTGTCCAAAATGAGAAATCAGATGAGGTAACTCCCCCGAAATGATACACTTACAGGCTGGAGCCTCTGTATTTTAGAGATACTGAATGATGATGTTTACCTCTACAAAATGGATATACTTCACAGCTCTTACATAAACAAATTCCAGTGTTTTTATGCTCCTCTGTGTTGTATATTGTTTTAATATGGCTGGAAAACACTGTGATCAAAATCGAAATTTGAATCTTTTGAAGCAACACTAGACAACAACGGGTTTCTTGTGGTCTAGTTTATTTGTGCAGAGATAGTTTGTGACGTGATAAAAAGAAAAAGAAAAAAAAAAACACTCATAAAGTACAATTCAAGATGAAAGAAGAGCCAAAATACAAATATTGTGCAAGTGAGATAAAAAACAAAAAGGCAAACGCACTCAGTTCCTGTCCCAGCCAACATTTTGGGATCGCTGTGATCTAAGACAACCACCCTTCATTTTTTAAATGTATGTAGGCCAACCTAACAGACAAATTATATCAAGAAGTCTGGCTTCTGGATATTCCTGTCCCGGGGAAATCTGAGGAGAGCACTTTTATCTCAGCGTGCCATCCAAATGATCTATCTCTTACTGACAACTTTCAAGCAGCTGTAACAGTTTCAACATCTTTTGGCACATTATTTTTTTCCCAATAGTCGGCCCTGACAAAGGGTTGAAACCAGAGCTGCAGGTGGCACCGCGCTAAAATGAATTGGAGCAAAGAGAGAGAGAGAGAGAAAGAGGTCTGGGCGTGCGAGACGACCCGCTTCATAAATCTTCATCTCTTCTTTTTTTTTTTCTCCAGGCTTCTATGATCATAACCCTCAACTTTGTGCTGAACTGACAGTCAATCTGTTCATCTCTCTTGCAGTGTAGCTACAATACATTTCACTCTTCTTCCTTATGAATATCCACAATTGGTCTTTTTATATATTCTCACCCTGCACAGTACATTTACATTTTTTAGGCATTTAGCTGATGCCTAAACCTTGGCCTTGCTAGAGCAACTTGGAGGCAGTGAGCAGGTGTTGGGTCAGCTTCACAACAACAGGACACATGGCTGTTGATGGACACACATTGAGTACGTTTACATGCATACTAATAAACTAATAACACTAATAATCCCACTAAGGTAATTCCCTGATTATTCAATTGGTCACGTAAACGGCATAGTGCCATTTCCTTAATCGGATAAAGGCCGTTATCGCATTATGGGAAACACGATTACCACAGCTAGGTTTTTGTGCATAACTTTTACAATAATTCGGTACATGTTTACCCTTAGTCTGATTTCTTTTGGTGTTTTACTTCTGTGTATGAGGGCAAACGTAACCGGATACAGAGCAACGTCCAGGAGGCAGGAGACATCTTACAGAAAGGAGAGCGTTTGTTAAACTGTTTAAACTGCGACCTAAAGTAATAAAAAGAAACGAGACACAGAAACCTGACTAGACGAAAGTGAGATGCGTGTTTTATGTGAAGCACATTGTATTTGCCTTGTATGAAATGTGCTATGTAAATAAAGTTTGCCTTGCACCATGTTCAAAATCCAAAACTACCGGCAGGAAGTTTGACTTTAACGTCACTTTCTTAAGGAGAGAAATCCATTTATGACTGAATTAGGGCTGCAACTAAGGATTATTTTCATTGTCGATTAATCTGTCGATTATTTTCTCGATTAATCGATTAGTTGTTTGGTCTATAAAATGTCAGAAAATGGTGAAAAATGTGGATCAGTGTTTCCCAAAGCCCAAGATGACGTCCTCAAATGTCTTGTTTTGTCCACAACCCAAAGATATTCAGTTTACTGTCATAGAGGAGTAAAGAAACCAGAAAATATTCACATTTAAGAAGCTGGAATCAGAGAATTTTGACTAATTTTTCTGAAAAAATTACTCAAACCGATTAATCGATTATCAAAATAGTTGGCGATTAATTTAATAGTTGACAACTAATCGATTAATCGTTGCAGCTCTAGACTGAATCATGTTTTCCCCATTATCATATTACTAGAGGGATCAATCCAGTTGCCTTTCAGTTATGGGATGGTCTCACCACGCCTCCCTGATGTCACTATGTGTATTGTAAATAGTCACACATCTCTCTTTTATGAAGCCAAGTTGTAAACTAGTGCGTAATTGAATTCAGTGTTATATCTTCTTTCATGACTAGTGACAAGTTGCATTTATTTTTCATCACTGCCTTCCTTGGACGCGATGACAGGTCTAGCATGAAGACTGGCAGCCTTTCTACACAGCTGCTTTGATCGGTCTTGTCAAGTCAGATCAATCAATACATCAAGGATGGCAGGAAGCTTCTTCAGTATTTCAGGGAAGGCAGGAAGTTGGGATGAAGTCTTAAGAGAATCCGCACAGCGCCTAACACACAGATCTACTAATAAACTCCTGTGTGACTTTTCTCTTTATCTTCCTAATTGTCTATTTTTATTTAATAAGTTCAAGTTGCTTTTATTGTCACATACTGTAGACCAGGGAAGTGGAATTTATTTCAGTACACATCAAAAATCACTCTATTTATACCACATCACAAATTTGCAACAAAAAAAAACACTTCTGTCTCTCTCCTTGCCTTTTATTTCTTTTTTTAGCACTACAGGTTCAGTCATAGGTCACAAGAATATTGTGAAATATACAAATTAAGAAATTACACTGTGGCTCTGATCCTTGAAATCCTTACTATTCATTGCTTGTAACATTGCCGATCTAGAAATTTTACTGTCATTTTACTGTTGCTGTCATTGTTGCTGAGGTTGCGAGTAGGCTTGGGCCGTTGTTCGATAATATCGGTGGGGCGATACTTGATATCGTGGAAAAAATTGCGATATTCACAAAATATTACCATATTATCTACCTAGTGGTAGGATAGTAAAAAAATAACTAATCATTAGTGGAAAAGTCTTTTTACTTACTTCAAGTGGGTTCCCTTTTTCCACAATCAGCTCGTTTTTTTGGAAATAGGAGGGATGAGAAGATTACACCAAATGTCTGTTGTTTCCTCTAATGCTTGAATAGTAAGATCAAATTTCTAATTATGATTAGATGAAATTTAGGATAAATAAAAGAAAATACAAAAAAGAAAAAAAAAAACGTCCTACAGCGATAATATCGTATATCATGATATTTTGGCGGGACAGTATCGCGATATGGATATCGCCCACGCCCAGTGGCGAGTTTCAGCTGAACGCCTAAAACGTTTCACTGTGATTGTGGTTTCAGAACCTGAAGCGCGTGGCGGAGGTGTGGATGGACGAGTACGCCGAGTTCATCTACCAGCGCCGGCCGGAGTACCGCCACCTGTCGGCGGGAGACATGACGGTGCAGAAGGAGCTGAGGAACAGCCTCGACTGCAAGAGCTTCAAGTGGTTCATGAGCGAGGTCGCCTGGGACCTGCCCAAACATTACCCACCGGTGGAGCCGCCCGCCGCCGCCTGGGGAGAGGTACGAGCCGCAAGTCTGCACTTCAGACCAAGAACCAAGAACAGACAGATACACTGCACATGGCTTTTCTGCTTCTTCTTAAACAGTGTAGAAGAGAGTGACAAGGACATTAGGTGGGAGCAGAGGGAACAATATGTACCAAAAGTTGTCAGATTTGAACCTGTGATATCTAGGAATGGGACAATAACAGGTATCGCTATATATTGTGGTATAAAACAGTAACGGTTATGACACCTAATCGTTATTACCGTGACCAATGCGATAACCACCGACTTGATAGGAGGCTGAATTTATTTCAAAATTTCATTAGAGGATAAACCCCTTGAGATGCACCATCTCGTTTTCGAGGGGGGGTCCTCAGGCACAAAACATAGAAGTTAACAACATATAAACAAAACAAAATACATAAATAATAATAATGATAATAAATTAAACAATCCAACGACACAAAACAATCAACAATAGTAACATTTACAAGGACATACACACACACATAAGGGCTCTCACACCATCCCAAACCACACCCGCTACACCACATAACAAGCGCAAAGCTCAATATTTGACATAAATATTTTACATATGTTCTACAGTCTCGCATTAAAACATGTTTAAAAAAAAGAGAAATGTCTTCCTATTGACATGATAGTTTTTAAGTAACCGAAGCATAACACAGTACTGTTTTTAAGGTTTTCATCTTATTAATAATCAAGATAATATCGAGATAATTTTGACATGATAGTTTTTAAGTAACCGAAGCATAACACATTACTGTTTTTAAGGTTTTCATCTTATTAATAATCGGGATAATATCGAATATCGAGATAATTTTGGCAAATATGATCGTACTCTTCACATTGGCACAGGCCTAAATATATCATGTGTTTGTATCTGTGTTTTTTCTGTGTGTGTGTGTGTGTGTGTGTGTGTGTGTGTGTGTGTGTGTGTGTGTGTGTTGTAGGTACGTAACGTGGGCAGCAGCATGTGTATGGAGAGTAAGCACTTTGTGTCGGGAAGCCCCATCCGCCTGGAGAGTTGTGTGAAGGGGCGCAGCGAGACGGGCTGGAGCCACGGACAGGTGAGGGCCGCTTTAGACCTTTTAGCTCAGCGGTTCTCAACGTGGGGTCCGGGGACCACCAGGGGGTCCTTGAGGGGGTTCCAGGGGGTCCCCAGCAAATTGATGAATTGTTAAACTTCAGCATTATTTCATTTACAAGAAGTTAACACAATTAGAGAATGTAGAAGAACAACTGTTTTGATCATAGCTTCTCTGTTATCTCTCTGCCTACAATACAGACAGTCATGGAATTCCGGACAAAATCATATCTGACAATAAAAATATTCTCAGATTTGGGTCCGAGAGACAAAATCTAATCAAATGGAGGTCCGTGGCTCTAATGTGGACTAAACTAGGGGTCCTTGATATGAAAAAGGTTGAGAATCACTGCTTTAGCTGACACTCGGAGATGGGGACTAGATTTTTAATTGCTTGAGACTGAGATTGGGGTTCTGGTGAGATTTGTTCCACCAGACGGTTTTCTGAATTTGTATGGATGAATGATTTTGAATTTATTGAAGTTGAAACTGATTATAGAAATCAAACTCATGATGCTCTTACCAAGTTTTTATCCTATTAAAACCATATTGCACTGAAAAGTCCTAGATATTTAGTTTTCTTTAAGATATTAAATTGATACTGGACTCTTGATTTGTTCTGACTTGACTTGCTGTTCTACATTTAGACTTGAGACTTGACATTAGTGACATGGACTTGACTTGGACTTGACTTTCTACATTTAGACTTGGGACTTGATTGACTTGGGACTTGAGCAAAGCTGATTTGGTCACACCTCTGCTGACACTCTTAAGCTATGTCGAGGCAAATCCATTTTGTTTCTCAAATTTTGACCTGGAAGGCTTGACTGTCCACTTTGTAATTTACAAGCGACCAGATCAGATTTGTGTGTTTAGACAAGTTCCATTTCCTGTCATTACGACATTGGTTGTCATAGTAACAAAGCAAGACGTGAGCACGCCGACTACAGACGCGGTTTCTGTCCGGCAAATCTGAAAGTCGCGGTGCAGAATGAGATGTCAGCGATGGAGGAGGCTGCTGTCTGCCATGTTGTTGACAAGGCAGGAAACTTCTTTGTTCAGGCACAGTTGCTCTCAACCGCTGCTTCTCCTTGATGTTTGTTGTTCTCTTCTCTCCCTGTCACATCTCTTTGTGACATCACATATGTGTCACACAGGGAGTGACGAGAAAAAAACTAAACAATTGAAACCCGGTCTGAGTGGTCAGACTGAGCTGCATTTTCAGAGATGACGGTTTGAAATGAATCACATTTCAAACCACCTACGAATGTGGTAGTGGAAAATACTCGACTCGTAATGGACGTGTGAAAAATTTTGATTTGAGCTGCCTGAACATAACATTAGTCAGTAGGCTTGGGCCGATATTATAATAATATTGAATACATTATTTTGGATATCGCCCAATTTTGGATATCGCCCAAGCCTATTAGTCAGAGCAGTTAAAATAACCGAGTGAGCTGATCAGAGTTCAATGTCATGGACCCTTTAACAGGACACATGGCTGTTGATGGACACATACTGACTTTTGGGGGAATTGATCCAGTGACGTTTTGGTTATGGGACGGACTTTCTGGCTGGGCCATCCTTCAGCAGAGGGGATCCTGAGGTTTTAGATTAGTCTCATGACATTTCAGCCTCGTGATAGCTTGTCTGTCCTCTGCGATTTTCCTCCCTCTCAAGGAGACCCATATAAATCAGACACATAAACATCGCTCACGCTGCATAGCTTCATTATCTTTGCATTGTTCTAACAGAGACTGTTTGTTCCAGATGTCACCCCAAAGATCTTTAAGTCAAGCTCATAATACAACCTCGACGGACTGCATGTCCCCTCTTTGTTTCCACAGTGGAAATACTGCGGCTCTGAGCTCTGACAGTTTAATTGCTGTAATCTGAAGATGCGTTGTAGCTTAATCTCTGCCATAGTTATGATCTGTATTCAGCACCAGGGGGAAATGGCGCCACTGCAAATCACACAAGGCCTTCTGGCAGCTGTCCTTGTCGGGCTTTTTGATTTGGTACTAGAGGAGCGGAGGCACTCATTCAAAAAATCCTAATGGAGAGGAATGAGGGACGCGTGGGTGTTGCTGATGGTAGTGATTTGCAGGAATGTGCTTCTCTGTCTGCAAAATGCAAACACATAGGCCAGGGTCTTTTTTTTTTTTTTTTTTCGGACCACAGTAAGATCCAAAATTAGAATCACAATCACTTTAATAGACAAGTACAATAAATGTACAAGAATTTGGCTTGGTGACATTGATGCTGAGACGCTTTATAAGTAAAAAAAAAAAAATGTATCTTCTACCTCTTTCCTTGTGTTATTTCTGTTATTTCTATTCATAGCATTCTCTCTGTTCAGGAATATTATCAGGGTAGCTTTAACCCTTTTTTTTCCCAGCTCTGGAATGAAAACATTTCATTAGTGAATTCAACTGATTAGTTTCATCTCAACACAATCAATAGGAATGTAAATTAGGCCCCTGGTAAGAGGATTATAACTATATTAGAGCCCAAATACAGTACTTATATAGCAAAGACCATTTATTCCATCCTTTACTTAGCGGTGTGGTGTTTTTAAATTAATGATTTGTGTCTCTATGCAACAGTCACCATGAGCATGTTTCACTTACACAGGGCATTCCCCCTATTAGGAATTGTATTCATGATCCTATCCTCAGGGACTCGTTAATATTCCAGGTTTAACTTGATAAATTAGACGGGTTATTATCCACAGAAGCCACACTGGCTTGTGATCCTGCTGCGGAGAAGTCTCTTTTAACTCCGCTGCATGCAGATTCTCAGAGACTGAAACATCTACAAACGCTCAGGCAGGCAGGGGTTTGATTTTTCAGTATTACCGACATAATGCACAGCCAGTAATTGAAAGGGCCTTAGCAAGCTCACTCATAAATAGTATTTCCAAATCCTGTCTCTTTTACTCAGCTAGAGAGAAACCTTTACGTTCATGCTCTTTTCCTGAACAACTTTAAAAAGGTGCAACACTTAATGAAACCTAAGTTCTTGTATTACTAACATGAGCAGCCAATAAACTCCAATAAACTTCCTGACTACATCCCTGCGCTTTTAGCCTTTAGTTTTTTTTTAAACTTTCAGCATTGAATCAAGCGAGAAAAAGCCTCTGATATCACAGTTGCGGCGTGTTCCCTGCAGGTGTTTACGTTCGGCTGGAGGGAGGACGTCCGGGTGGGCGACCCCATGCACACCAAGAAGGTTTGCTTCGACGCCATCTCCCACAACAGCCCCGTCACCCTGTACGACTGCCACGGCATGAAGGGCAACCAGCTGTGGCGCTACAGGAAGGTACGGGAGGAGAAAGTGGACACTGGGTTCTAATAACAGAACGTGTTACCTGCTTATTTCCCTCTCTCTCTCTCTGTCAGTCTGTCTCTCTCTATCTCTTTCTCTATATCGCTTTTGTTCTCTCTCCCTCCCTCTGAGTAGAAAATAACGAACCTGCCAACATAATCGCTTCAACATTAATGGTTGCTAGGTTATTTTATTCATTGTACACTTGGTTTGTGCACTTTGAAACTAGAATCTACCCTAAAGCTGAAACCCCACTGAGGGAGCTTGAGGAGACCTCATTATGCTTCTATAATGCTGTTACAATGCACCAACTGTGGTGTTACAGAAAAGTGACGGAGAATAATGGATCACCACTGGAGACTACATTTCCATTTTTTTTTACATTTCGGGCATTTAGGCTTTCACATCAAGCGTGTTTGAAGCAGTTTGTTTGAACTTCTTGAAGTTTGGTCCTCGCTTCACACAGAAACTGATGCAAAGCCGTCAAAATAACAGAACTGCTGCAAAAACTGAACGGTGGCTGCATTTGGGAGTTGGGAGACGTGAATTGTGGACACCTAACCTAAACAAAACTGGAACTGGAGCCGCTGGCCCTTTCTGGTTGTTTTTTTGTTTGTTTTTTTCTTGTTGGAGGATGTGTAGATGTGAATTTTCCCGCATTTCCACTAAAGTACTGGAGCTTTCAGGCATGTTGTGATCATGAGAACCGTGAGAAACATAAAATGCCGTGGTATGTATGACGGCACATTCATACAGCACTCACAGAGTCAAGCCATAGAGAAAGCATGTAGTTCAGTTTGTCTTTATAGCTGAAAACAATGGCATTCGAATGCAAGTGCGCACCAAACAATAATCTTTCTGTTTTGAATCCCCCTTGCCACTAAAATCCCTAACTTTGCAGGATGACAGGTTGCCAAAACTCTGTCCAATAAACAAGCTACTTCTGAGTCCATGTGACTTTTGTTTACAAGGCCTAGTTGACTTGTAACCTAAACAAACCAAATCAAAAATGCAACCACTATTCTGCTGTAGTAATCACAAATCAGGTGGCTTGTCCATCACAATTTCTCAGGCTCTCCATCCAAATTATATTATTTGCCATTTTTAAATTATTGTTTACGTTCTAGCGAGCCAATGCCATCGCGAGAAAGATTTGTGTCTCAGAAATAAACACAATTCTGCACAGTCAGATTTCGGTGTCATTGAACATTTACTGATTACATCATATCATGGCTGTATTGAATCGTGAACCTAGGGCTGGGCGATAATTCAATATTATCGTGTATCGTCTTTCAGTGGAATCATATCGTGATGATATGAAGATATTTTGATATCATGACACACATTTCTTCTGTCTAAATTGATGATGACAAGCAAATTTTACTTAAAAACTCTCATAAAATGAGGTATGGTAGGAATATTATTTGAATATTTCTGTTTTGTTTGACATCACACCTAACATTACCATTCGGTTCAATGAGATGAACATTAATTTGATTATTTAATGTGATTTTGCATACATGAACCATATCGTGATATATATACTGATATCGAGAAAAATCCCTATGATTATCATGATATTGATTTCAACCATATCGCCCAGCCCTACGTGAACCTGATATCACATATCGAATCGTATCGTGAGATAAGCAGATCGTCTCATCACAACCAACCATCAGTCAGATGCTCTCTCCTATTCTAAAAAAGCTAGTAAAATAGTGAAGGTGGCTGATTTCTCACTCTTGGTTGATTCTACACATCATCGGGCATATTTCCTCTTTCTTCTCCCTCTCTCTCCCCCCCCCCCCCCCCCCGCAGGACAAGAGCCTGTACCACCCGGTCAGTAACAGCTGCATCGACAGCAGCCCTACAGAGCGCCGCGTCTTCATGAACACCTGTGACCCCGGCTCTCCCAGCCAGCAGTGGCTGTTTGAGAGAACCAACGCCACGGTGCTGGAGCGCTTCAACCGCGGGAACAACTGAGGCCGCCGCACGCCACGAACCGTAGAGATCCACCAGACGGACTAGCGACCATCGACTCAGAGAACGCAAGCGGGAGTGGAGCTGGAGCTGCTGCTGCTGCTGCTGCTGCTGTGAAAATGGGGTTTAAGTTTTAAGTTCATTCGGATCCCCCACATAGCCGGGCGCCGCGGTGACAGCTGTTTCCCTTTGTGGTCCAGTGGGTTGTTTTGGGGGGTGTTAAGGGGGTGAAGGAGGACGGGGAGAGCATTGGGCAAGCTGGTTAGACAACATCGGTTAGGGGAGAGATTGAGTCGAGGTTTTTCGGGAATTGTCTTATGCTTTGATGGATGGGTTTCTGCTGAAAGGTGACTGTGTGCGTTGGAGGTATTTGGTCTGTCACAGTGTCAGGTGGTGGCGGGTCTATCTCACTTTGTGATTGGTTATCTGTCTTTTCTCAGTTTCTCTCTCTCTCTCTCTTCCCTCCTGCCCTTTGTCTGTGTTTCATTTTGTCTCTGCCTTTATCGCCTTTCTCCCCCCCCCCCCTCTCTCTCTCTCTGTCTTTTTGTGCACATTTTTCCCTCTATCTACCTCTATCTATCTACCCTTATCCCCCCGTCTCCATCTCTTTCCCTTTTCCCCCTCTTGTCTTTCCCAGCTGCCTTTGCCTCCGTGTCCGTCTCTATCTCTGTGCATGAGTGCACCTCCGCTCACCTTCTCCATTCTCCTTCTCAAATCCCCTTATGTCTCCCCGGCTCTGACAACCCCCCCGGGGGGGCTCCTGCTGAGCCAAAGTCATCCTGACACCTGGGTGAAGCCAGGCAGAACCACTCTGAAAATCACCTTGGATTGATTCTCTTTTACATCCCCATTGTCTCTCTCCCTCCCCTCCCCATCCTTCCCCATGTCCTGCCCCCCGGCTTGTAGTTTCTCATGGTCGGTGCTTCCTCTGTGCGGTTGGAGGGAGATCTAGGTGGGCAGCGATGCCCTGAATGCACCACATGGAAGCTGACAAGAGAGCTTAAGGGAAGGAAACGCCAACCTGCAGCGCACCTCGCACTCCTCCCTCTATCCTCTCCCTCTATCCTCTCCCTCCTTTTCTCTAATCATCTGTAGCTGTGTCTGAGTAGTACGCAGCTATGCTACTGTGCCACGTTCTTCTTTTATTACTCAGAGGCAAGCGGTATCTAAGGCGGTGGTGGTGATGGGTTTGTGAGCGGCGTGCGGTCTGCTGCTGCCGGGGGGGTTGTTTGTTGTTGTGGTGGTGGTGGTGGGGGGGGGGGGGGGGTGGTGATGGGGGCGGGAGCGGCTGTCAGAGTTCTTAAAATCTCCCCACCTACAGTCTGCCTGCCTCCGCTGGTCTGCGGAATGAGGCCAGTCAACCACCGGAACGACCTCATCACAAACGGTCTAGCGCGGGGTCACGACGCGTAGCAGCAGGCTGGGGGACGGGGGGGGACGGGGGGGGACGGGGGGGGGGGGAGAGGGGGAGGGGGGCTGACCGGCTAGCTGACTGGCTAGTTGACTGGCAGGCCGGCTGATTCGCAGCACGGCTGGCTGGCTGCCCGGCTGACACATCAGGTTAGCGGACGGTGACCGGGAAGATAGGAGGGGGCGGTGGAGTGGAGTTGGTTCTGTAGGTAGGCTTGCCCCGAGGTCGCTCCGGGACTGAGACGAATGTGGCGGTTTAAAATGCATAAAGCACTTGTAATGATAAACTTGAATGAAATCTTAGTGCCTTGTTGGAAGAAGAGTAGATGTAGGCCTGGCTGGGTGCCGGTGGAGCTGCTGCCGGTGGTCCAGATGTCCGAGGCGAGGGAGGGGGAGGGGGAGGGGGAGGGGGGGGGGGGGGGGACAATTCGCTCAATTCAGAAAGTGAAAACCTGGGAATCTTTCGCTATGAAAAAAAACCTCTTATAAGTAATCATGTACGCGATCTGAAAGGAAATGATTGAGAATGAAAGCTTGATCGTTGTTATGTAAATTCTATTTTTTAATTTACAATTGGAATTGAACAATGAATTGACCTCAACCCCAGTGCAGGACATCTAAGGCGCCACTGGCATTGTATGTGATTCTTGTATGGCTTTCTAAATGAACACTAATGTAATTGTTTATTGGCTGTGAATAGAGCTAAAGAGACTATTTAACCATGTTTTCTCCTGCCTTGAAAAGTTACCCATGGCCCTATGAAGACCCTCCTTATATGTTGATCATGACGTCATGCTGTTGTTGGATGTTGTTGGAGTTTTTTTTTTTTTGTTTTCTGATTTTTCTTGTTCAACCCAAAATACTTCTATAGGAAAGGGCAGTGAAATACTGATTTGCCTATTTTACCATCCACCTTTTTACACCCATCTAGTTTCCTTAAAGTGAAATGTTCTTTATTCTGTCTTTTGTTTTGATGCTTTGGTCCTAGTTTAGCCGATGATCTAATACAGTTTCTATGTCAATGCAATGTATGTTTGCTATGCTGTAGGGAAGCTCCGGTCTGTGCCTTCATCAATACGCTAATCCTGTTTTGTGAAGCAGAAAAATGTAATGTAGTATTGTGGCGTGTTGGATTTCAGCAGTCAGTAGTACACCAAAAACCATCACATCCTCTAACATATACTGTGTATTAGTAGAAGTTTTTTTTCTGCACACATAAGGAGAAATTTACATCAAATAGCATTGTGTAAAGCAGTAGCAGTGTGCAGGTGAGGCTGAAACCCAGTCAGACTTAATATAGATCCTCACATAAACAATTAGGACATTATACACCATTATACAACAAAAACAAAAAAAATATATTACTGAATATATCGGCATCACATTGGCACATTTTTGTCATTATCAACTCCAAAAACCCTAATATGCAAGGTTTTGTGGCCAAGACATCTTAAAATTTTGTGTTCTGCTTTGAGTTCACCGCTAGCTTATTGTTTCCCCTAATATTGCGTTACAGATCTATATAGTTATATTTTTTCCTATCTGTCTGACTGGGTGTGGATTGTGGAATGGGTATTATTATGGGTATTACAAACCAACCTATTGGTTTTACCATAAAAGCTTTGTTCTTGACTTGCTCACCACATGTAGCTGAATTTCTGCTTTTGCCGCGACAGATTTTGTGTCCTAAACATGTCGCCATCGCAGAAGTCCCACTTTTTTTTACACATTGCAAAATCCCTTCATGGAAAGCAAACACACAACATTAGCAGTGGTGAGCTTCCCAATTTCCACTGGGTAGAGTTAGATGATTTAACCTTCAGTGTCCATATGCAGTAAAGCTGGACAGGAGGTTAGTGAGCCGTGAAAATGCTAAATTAGAAGTGATTTTAGCTTATTGATCATGTCCAAGCATTCATTTTTAAATTGAAATATATTTTAACTTTATAATGTTTTGAAATGGCTGAGGTAATAGGTAAGAATATTTTGTTGGGTAAGTTGACTGTATTGTGCAGGAAAAACTTCAGTACCAGATGCGTTAACATTTTAGGCTTTTAGCTGATGCTGTTATCCAGAGTGAAATATGATTGATTTGTTAGTGAAGACTGATCAGGACACTTGGCTGTCGATGGACACAAACTGCAGGCCTACAAGCCTAGTTTTCTACTGTAACTTGAAGACCGGGTTTAGAAAGAGACGACTATAGAAGTGATGTATTCATTGAAAAACCAAAGGCATGTGGTATATTGTGAACGATTTAAAAAAAAAACAAAAAAAAAAAGGTAAAATACATAGTTTGAGTAACCTTTTTTTCTGGCATTTGTTTGGATCTTTTTTTTTTTCATTTAATTCACTTCAAATTATACTCACCTATTCGCTACTTTCACTGCAAACCTTTTTTCCTGTTTGACTACGATACATTTTGACAGTTCTGGGGTCCATTCATCATGTCTGTCTGTACTGTATGATTTTGCCAACCAATGACAATCTTAGACCTCATTTATTTTGTGGCAGTTTGAGAATGGAACATGTATCACTCATCGTTTTTATGCAACTCGTCCACCTGTGCTCCTCTTTCAAAAACCTTGACTTAAATCAGTAGTGGGATCTAGGCTATTTAATCATGTGACTTTGTTGTGAAGGACTATTTAACAGGAACACTGTACCTGTGGACTAACAGTTTGGAGTCTTTAGAAGGGGGAATACACCGGGCAACAGTTTGGGACACATGACAGGACGATGCACTCCTACATCCATCTTGCATTATAACTGCAAACAATTTGTTCTGTGTTATACTGTAGAACCAAATAGTAGCATAAATAGTAGAACCAAGTAGTATATTTAACACAAACTCTCTCTCAACCAACTAGTTTCCAGACCATTCTTTGTAACTTCTGAAAAGAGAACAAAATTTGTTTTAATTTTTTTCCCAAGTCTTGATGGAGCCAAAGAGCTGCAAAGGTGGGATTTCTACATTGGAGACATCCGTAGAACATTTTAGCCCTCGAGAGATGAAACTTAAATTATCCCTGTGGGGGGGGGGGAATTGCTAAAAAAAAATATTGCCCAAAAAGTTGCCAAGTGTATCGCAGCCGAGACGTTCGTTAAAGAGAATAAGCTTGTGAAATCCACAATTTGTATGTGTTGTTGCAGTACATTGAACCTTTCCATTGCACATGTAAAATATGTTTTGATTATGTCATATTGTATGGTTTGTAACTTGGGTCTTTATGCTAACGCTTAACAATCGCGTTATTCCACTTTATTAGCCACTGTGTTAAAAGTATTATAAATGCACAACAATACTGTAAATGTTTCATGAAAATCTCCCAAATACATAATGTACTTACAAGAGTATAAAAATACTATTTAAGTACAAAGTGTACAAATACAACTTTTAGCTTTGCATCGTGTTGTTACACTCTTAGTACAGTAGACTGTGTATTAGGAGGATTTTCATTAGGTCCTGTCAGGTTTTTTGTGTATTTACAGTACTTTTCCACAGTTGGTACAGTGGAGTAAGGCCATTGTGAAAGTGTTACCTTGTTTTTGTATCGTGGTATCGAAGTACATTTTTTTAAGGGCCAATTTTTCCATGATGTAGTCAGATTAAATTTGGGTGAGCAATGTAAAGACGATACTTATTTTATAAAAGCGAAGGTTTCTAATGTCTCAGGCCGACGTTGGCCAGTCACACAATGTCGTGTACATGTGTGTGCGATTTTGATGTGTAGGGAAGTGTACATTTTGTATCTCATAAAATATCCGATATTTTTTTCTACTGACATTACGACTGTAAAAGTGTATTTAGATATTTAACATACTGTACAACTAAACTGGAATTGTATGATATTTTTGCTGAAATTGTAAAATAAAAAGGTTTCTATATTTGGATGATAAACTGTGGTCAGCGTCTGTATTGGGGGAAGGTTCGTGGGGGGGGGGGGGGGGGGGGGGGGGCATGCCGCCATGTTGGAGGAGAGACAACAAAAGGAAAGATTATTGCCTCTTCCTCCCTGATCTTTTTCTCTTTTTTATAGTACAATTCGAAACCATTTCCACCAAACAAAACTTGTGCATTTTCTTCAGTTTTTTTTCATAGAGGAAGTGGTGATAACATTACAATCCGTTTTCTTTGTTTCCTTGAAACCATTGGAAACCACTGACTAACTGGTCCATGACAGCCCTTTATTGATCTTATTTTTAATCATCATCATCATCATTATTATTATTTTAATCTTGTCTGAGGCTGAAAAATCGAAACTACAGCTTGGAGCTGCGCTGCCCGGAGTAACCTGTAGCCTTCCCATGTGTCTTCTCCATATAAAACTGCAACTGCTGATTATGCTTTTCCTGACAACACTAACGAGGTTTAGAAAAAAAAAGAAAACAGCTGGCAGAGTAGAATTTCAGAGGATTTTCCACTCTTTCCTCTCACTCGCTCGTTATTCGTTCTTTATTGCCACCCGTTTCGCTTGATGTTTGACAACAATCGGCACGTTTTGCAGCTAAAATTGCGCCGACTTTTATCGCCACGTGAACGGGGAACTTTCTGAAGACTGCAGAGATTATGGATCTCGGGGGTTTCTTTCATGTATTTTGTCACTCAGTTGCTTTTATGTCTTCGTATCTCTTAGAGTGTCGCAAGAAGTGAGATTCTATTTCAGGGTGCGTTCACACCAAGTACGTTTAGGGTGGTTTTTCTCTAACTCTGGAGCGTTTTATTCCTTTGGTCGGGTTAGGGTTAGGGTTAGGGTTAGGGTTAGGGTTAGGGTTAGGAACTCGGATGGCACCAAATAACTGAAAATGTGGGTCAGAGGACTGCGGTGTGTTAGAAGTAAGAACATAATCCAAAACAACCCTAAAATTATGGGTAGAAGGAGACGGATGCGGTTCCTCGTGCTTGGAAAGCCTAACAGAACAAAATGAAGTCTGGACTGACGCTCATATTCAGCTATTTCTTCATGTGTTCTTAACTGGTATGAACACCACAGAAGAAGAGACGGACAAGTCCATCACGTTTAGCTAAAGTTACAGGAACTGGAATCAGGTTTGTTTTGACTCAGTTTCCAGTCTCTCATGGTTTGTCATATTTTCTGCCACCGAGTCGTCTTGGTTTAGGGTCAATAAGAAGTTTACTTTGACGTTTGGTAATTTATTTCCAATATGTAACATCACTTTCTTTTTTTGTTTTGAGATCATTCGGATTATCCGGACTGAATGAAGGCTGCAGCTCTTTTATTTGCGGCCGGAGAAAGGATGTTGCCCAAATGTTGCTTTAATAACTTCAGGTAATGGAATGGAACTGGCGAGAGAAAATGGTTTCTCTTCTCTTTTAATCCAATTTGTCAACATGTTTTTGTGTTTTTTCTGCTGCTCTCTGCTCATCTGTTTCATCTCCGCTGTGTTCAATAATTCAACAGTTGTTTTTTTGTTTTTTGTTTTTTTTTTTAAATCAAGAACATCAAAATAAAAATTGCAAACAGCTCTGGGAAAAGCTGGTCAATTTTCAGCCATCCAGCTCCCAGAAATACTGACTCACTGCCTCAGTCTGTTGTTTAGACTGAGGAAAGCAGCGCTCACATACAGTGGAGCAAATCCCCAAATCTGCAGTCAGGAGATCAGGTGAGTTCTGTGCGATTAATTGTTTTCAAAATATTCTCTCCACCACCTCTTGAAGTAGCTTTGATGCTAAATACAGCTATAAAAAAAAGTATTCATCTCCTTGACCTTCTCATTTGTTTATGTCATTGATTCTTAAGGCCTGGGACAAAACACTTCCCACGAATAAAAGAGCAGCTGTTGTTGAATATTAATACAATTTTAATGTTAAAACTCACCGGAGGTCATGTGAAGGCGCTTTGCAGAACTCCACTATTCATTTTATTTGTTTCCAGATTCTTTCGAATCAAATCTGCTTCATCATCATTTATCTCTCTAACCTTCAAAACCTGTTTGATTGACATCTGCTCATAAAACATCCCTGTCCAGCTTCCACCTGTTTCACCGCAGAAAAAAAAAAAACTCATAATGGAGGAGAGATGGATCCTCGCTGTCTCCGGTTTTCCCATTAGCTCTGATGCATCTCTTATTGAGCACAGGGACAAATAAAAAATGTGCATCAGCATGAAGGAAAGTCTCCAAAACAGTGAGAGTGGATGGGGTGAAGAGAAGTTTACTCGCATCTATATATGCATTTATAGTCCAACATTCAATTGGACTATAAATATTTGGTCGGCAACTCTAGTCTGAAACTATGAGCTGTCATTTTATTTCTCACATGGAAGAAGGATTTTGTTTTTTTTCTATAAAACGCAAGGAAGTGGAATCAACTGCCATCCATAATGCCACATTCATGTCATGTTGGATTTATTGTAAATAGAAGCCGCCAACTCTTAGTCGTGATTACAAGTAGGCTATTGGGATTTTTTTGTGGGCAGTCCAACATAATACAAATCTACCGGTTACATTCATATACAATCATCTCTACTTACTACTGAAATATCAGTAATGTCTGCTGCGGTTCATTTATGGTTGATTTTAAATTTATAAATGAATATTTGGGATGTCGGGGCGCTCAAATGAGTTATATACGCAAAGACTTCCTAGTTGTAGCAATGACATTTTATTCAATATTGGATGTGAATGCGGCAACAGGTAGTTAACACAGCATTGGTGCATCCTACACAATAAAATCCCATTAAAATGTTTTGCATGGATTTTATATGAGATTTGCTATCAATTTTTTTTAAATTGGAACAATATTTCAAAGAATATCCAAAATATATAACTACGACCAAGAGATAAAGTCTTAATAAAATGTTAAATACTTTCACTCGTACGTAGTTGAATACTTTAACTTTTTTGTTCTAGATTTTTTTTTTTTGTTTATAAAACTTCATCAGAATAAGCTTTGTGGCAGCAGCTTTATCAGATCCACACACAGAGGGGATTTGTTTGTCCTTTAACGCTCCGCAAAGTGTCAGAAAACGAGGAAGAGGAGAAAATCCTCCATTCCCTTCTGCGACCTGCTGGATAATTGGCTTTCAATCACGTTCTCTCTCTTCAGTGGAGAAGCAGGATCCGGGTTTCATGTAATGCTTTGCCTCGGACGAAAGTGAGGATGACTGGAAATTACTGCTGAGAGGTTCCAGAGATGTCCAGCAGATTATGCAGGCTTGAGTTGGTGGCCACCGTAGTTATTGATTGTGGATTAGGGCTTTGATCCTGTATTGCCACGTTCAGCTCACGTTGGTCAGTCTTTATTATATAACCACTATAATAAAGTCTGTTTACATTTTTGTACCTGCGGGCTGCTGTGGTTTCTTTTTTTTTAAAACAATTTATTTATTGACTTTTTCTCAGAAACAGAGCAGTTTACAGGAGAAAACACAGAATTGAAGTATCAAGGATATAAAAAACAAATAAGATCAAGTAATAATCTCACAAGACTAGTCCCCCCCCCCCCCCCCCATCCCTACCTCCAGACAAGGGCCATAATACTGCTGTGGTTTCTTTTGGGAATCCATGCTTTTGCTAACTCATATGTGTCTCATGTTACTGGCAAGGAATATCTCTAGTATTGTTTAGCTATTTATTTATCCCTTAGCTCTGCTCAGTTACTGGGATTGACTCAGTCTCTTCTTACAGTAAGGTTAGACCACCAGCTCAGGTTTCTGCCAATGCTAATGTAGTTTGCTTGTCCTGTTTTCCCGGTCTGTGTGCTCCTGTTGGTTCATGTTGGCCGTGTCTGACCGAGTTGGAGTGAGTTCGCCAGCTGTGTGTGTGGACGCCTCTCTTAGCTGTTGTCAGGCTGTGGCTGGACAGTGTCGGAGTCCTTCTGGTCCCCGACTTCTTCAACGTGGGTGGCATGAGGCTAGCGATAGCCACCACGGCTGAACAGACAAAGAAAAGAGAAACTCGAACACTGCGTCAACCGAAAATCCAAGCTCCACCCCCACATTGTTTGATTGACAGGTCTGATCTGTGGGAATTGCAGTAGAAACACCACAGGAACAAAAGATGGAGACAAAATTGAATAAACCCTCGCAGATTACGACTTTACGTGAAGATGGAAGTGAACCTAGGCTTTCTCTTCTTTCTTCCTTCTCCTGACTGGTATCACTTGGGTTTCTGCTCCGCTACAAGTCTGTCCATCTGTGGTGGAGATTAACCAGCAGCAGGTGGAGGGAGAAGCTGCTCATTCCAGTCATGATCGTCTCCTCTGAATAAGTTCTGTGGGAGCGTTCGCTGCCCGGAGCTTTCTGATCTCCTTCCCTTGTCACTTCTTGTTGTCGTTTTTTTTTTATTTACTTTAATCGTCTCCCTGACTGACGCCGCTAAAACACACTTTCCCCAAACGCTAATCCTATAATCATTTCCCTTGGCAACCCAACTAACTCTGATAGCTTTTAGGTTTCAGTGATTTATTCATGGCTGAAGTGATATTGCTTTTGCAACTTGGCCCATTTCCCCAAGTCTCATGAGATGTCATGTAACGCTCAGCTTGTCACACACCGGCTCTGATGGGCAGAGAGAGAAGTTGGGATACACTGAGAAACCACTTTATACTTTACATGATATTGGAGCTTTCACATATTTCCATTATCATAGAAAACTGTAAATAGTTGAGCATGGAAAGGCCAATTAAATCTGATATTTTTTAGTGTTATTATTTAACCGCTGTTTTTACATTTGGCAGTGTGTGTGCGAACCAAATTGATAATATCAGTGGAATGTATTTTTCTGTAGAGTGTTTTTCTGTTCACATTTATTTGCAGTTAATTAGCGACACAATCAGTATTTCCCCAGACTCATAAGCTGCAGCTGGGACAGAGATCAGGCCATTACATTCCCAGAGTGTTGCATTGAAGATATCCATTAAGATTCTTTATTGGGCTCTGCACCGTTACAAAAAGAAAAAGGGAATCCAATTGTCTCCCATAATTCGCTAATACTCCCTCTCTCTCTCTCTCTCTTTCTCCCTCCCTCTCTGTCTTTTTACTCTCTCCTTCCCTTTCTTCCTCTCTCTGCCTGCAGCTCCATAGAATTACACAGCAAAATCTGTTTCAAGTTACTTTTCTTCATTACTTTCCATAAAAGGGACCTAGTTTACATTAAAAGTAACTTTCCCTTTTCCAAACCTCTTGCCAGGCCGTCCTGTAAGTAAGAATTTGTTTCTTAAGTCGGTGGTTCTCAACAAGGGGACCGGGGACCACCAGGGGTCCTTGAGAGGGGGGGTTCCAGGGGGTCCCCAGCAAACTGATGAATTGTTAAACTTCACCATTTCATTTACAAGAAGTTAACACAATTAGAGAATGTAGAAGAATGACTTTTGATCATAGTTTCTCTGCTATCTCTCTACCTACAATACAGATAGTCATGGAATTCTGGACAAAGTCATATCTGACAATAAAAATATTCTCAGCTTTGGGTCTCATCAAATGGGGATCAGTGGCTCTAATGTGGACTAAATTAGGGTCCTTGATATGAAAAAAGGTTGAGAATCACTGTCTTAAGTGACCTGCCTGGTAATATAAAGGTTAAATAAAACAAAATAAAAAAAACCCAACATATGGCTTGTGCTACCAAGTGTGTTGATGTGTGTGTCGATAATTGTTTAAAAATGTAATGCAACACAAAAATACAAATCTAATTTCATATCAAGAATATTTAGATTGTGATTTTTCAATTGGCATCATGTTATTGACACAAAATACCACAGGATTTTGACTTTTTTTTGTATTATTTGCACTAACAATAAATGAAACAATATGAAAGAAAAATAAAAAATGTGATAAGTTACTAGTTACCACAAAAAAACAGTAATACATTATAGTATACAGTATAGTATAGTATGTATAGTAATACAGTTTCCCCCCAAAACTCAACAGTCATCCAGACAAAACAGAAACAGGCTTTCTCATACTGATCCCAGGTCATGTAGGAGCATCACCACACAAAAAACAGACATTTGTATTCTCTACTGCAAAAGGATGGTGACAAGACAGACAGTGTCAGTGTGAAGTCAAATTAGGAAAGAGACAACAAGCAAACAACACTGACATCAGTAATGAACCCAGATAATAAAGAAAGCTGCGGATTGAAGTGTGTTTTGTTTTTCAAAGTCTCTCTCTCTCTCTCTCTCTCTCTCTCTCTCTCTCTCTCTCTCCCTCTCCCTCCTCTGCTCCAGAGTCTTGTTATCTTGGTCTTTGGTCAGTGAAGGATGATACGGCTCCAGTCTGAGACAAAACAGATTACCTACCAAGCCTCCCTTCAAAACAAACTAACAAGCACAGACAGACAGACATTCAGTGGAATTCAAACCACACCAAGCCCAAGGAAAAAAAACAAAAAAACAGCACTATCCTAAAAAGATTTATCCTCAGTGAGACAGCAGTAGAGCATCACTGTTCACACTAAAGAGTGAACAAAAACTGCAGTTGATTCCCATCATCCGAACCCAAGGACAGTTCAGAGAAAGCCTTAAAGGACAGCTCACATCCCTCTCTGTACACTTTGTTTTAGCCTGCTTGGAGCTCCAGGACCAGGGTGTGGGGGTGTCAGGGAGTGTCAGGTAAGTTTTCAATCACAGAAAAGTATATTCAAACGTTTTCTATGGTTCGAACCACAGTAGAAATGTTCACTTTGTTGCATTTTTCTCTGCAACTTGACCTGAGCATGATGGACTTGTCTGTCTCTTCTTCTCTGGTGTTCATACCGGTAAAGAAGCCATGAAGAAACAGCTGATTATGAGCATCAGTCCAGATTTTCATTTCCGTTCTGCTCGGCTTTCGGACACAATGTGATCTCATAAAATTTTGTGAAATGAGCACCGAGTCTGAAAACACAGACTTACATGTTGTGGAAATTACGTTCCTCCACTGTGAATTGGATTCGGTGACAATAACACAAATTCAATTTCAAGTAGTTTCCTGTAGTTGGTTCAGATTATGTTCCCACCCCTTTATGGAACCAACGAAGAAGAAAAAAAAGGAACGAAGAACCTGAACATCGTCCAGTTTATAGAATCCTTTGTCTGCAAAAGTGGAAACAAGTATGAGTGCAACTGTCTAAAGTTACAATATAGGTGAACTATCAATATTAAATATATTGTAATATTTATAATAATAATTTGTATACAATACTTGATGAAGAACCCTCATGAATATTCATTACTGATATCACATTTCACTGCATGTGTGAAACGGGAGCACCTGCTAAACAAAATTGGAACACTGTCTGGATCTCACTGCTGTCTGTAGTTTAGAAAGACTTTAAACATTACGCTGTTTTGCCTAAATCCAATAAGCCTTTCGCATAAGAAAATAGATCGGCGTGAACGTGAGACTCTCTCATTGACTCGCAGCCCAAAAAAAATAAAAGAGTGTTTTCAGTGAAGATGGATGCAGTTGGAAGTGAGAACTATCGCTTTGCTGTCGTACTGTCTGATGAAACACACCGCAGCTCATTTGGAAGAGGACTTGAGAAAGATTCACATTTCCAGGCGTCTCGGTGCTGGTTTTTTTGGTACCAAGTAAACACTATGGAGCACCCTGAACTTATCTGCGATTGTTTAAATTTTCCTTGAACTGAGTCTTGGATGAGGTGGGACAACAGCACAGGACTGTGGCTGTACTGTGCAGCTCCGAGGTGTGAAAGACTGAAAAAAACTGAGCTCTGCCTACCTCCACTGATTGAATAAAGGGTTAGAATATACATTTTCAGAAATGGCCACAATTTACTGTAATGTGCACGAGATACAATTCGTTCCCTCGATCTGGTTAAAATGAGCTCTCGTTTTGGTTTATTGGTTAATTGCCCAAACGTGCCCTCGAAATTCTTTTTTTTTTTTTTATTAAACCTTTATTTAACCAGGTGAGTCCCATTGACATTACAAGATCTCTTTTTCGAGGGAGCCCTGGCCAAGATAGCAGCAATACAAAGTTTCAAACAACATACAAGCAAACATTAAAAGCATGTAAAACAAAACATACACACACGCAACTCGCAGAATCATTACGCCTAAAAGACGGACAGGAGGAAGCGGGTCTAGCTAAGGAAGCAAGTGCAAGTTCCAAATGAATTTGCCTCCAAACCACTTCACTACATTTTTGAACGCCCTAATCGGGATCAACACATCAAGCTGCAAATCTGTCTGCAAGTGGCTCCAGGCTGCAGGGGGCGGAGAACATAAAGGCCCGTTTGCCAAATTCAGTGCGAACCTTAGGGACAGACAGTAATAGTGATATCATGCTCTCGATATATAATCCATGCGCTCTTCACAAGCTTATAAAGAGTCAGTGCACATGTTGGTGATCATGTTTAAATGTGGCCTGTCCTGGGTGTGTTGCAGCACCTGATTGTGTTTACATGGCCTGAAGGTTAAGTGGCTACATATGTTGCAATATTTGGGGGATTTGCCTATTCAGTGTAAACAGACAATGGTTATTAACATACCAAATCCTTACTAGGCCTATCTGCAATACCTAAAAGATACCTTTTAAGTTGCATTTTTTCCTAAATTGCACAGTTTAACGAAATCTAGGGAATGAATCCTGTCTTGTGCGCACGAATGGACTAAAACGTGTGCACGCAAATCGTGGACTCGATATAACTTTTTTTTCTCTCCCAACAGCCGCTCCTGGGCTCCGTACCGAAGTATTGATGTTGAATAGAATTTTCTTTTCTTTTAGCTGGTTGTGATTGATGAATGAGGCCGGTTGTGGTTCCTGTGCTGCGGTCAGTGTGTCTGCGCTCTGGCAGCGACACAAAGAGCAGGACGGCTCTCCCAAGTGATTTAGCATTGATCCCCCTCCTGCTAGTACATCGTCTCTGTGGAGGAACGACAACAACATTCATCATCTCACTGATCGTTTACAGTGCCGGGGCAGGGCTACAGTTAGAAGTGGCAGTGCAAGAGCATTGTGTTTGTGTGTGTGTGTGTGTGTGTGTGTGTGTGTTCAGCCTGGCATCATGAAACTTTGTGAAATGAGCATGAAGTCTTAACATGTGGATAACGAGCTCCCTGCACCAAAACCGAGAAAAATCCAACTCCGACAACCTGGGTTCAATTCCCAAGTCAGACAGTTTTTCTACTGTGAGTGAAGTTTTCATTCTCAGGAAAAGTTTATCTTACAAGTTCATATAAAAGCTAATTACAGTTGTAGCACCCGATAATGTAATAATTTCCTGAAAATGTAATAACGCCTGAAAATGTAATAAAATCTGCACTTAACTTGATTGAAAATGTAATAAAACCCAATAATGTTATTACATTATTGGGTTTTTATTATATTGAAAGGTATTACATTATCGGTAAAATGTTATTACAATATCAGTCAGGACATTTTATTACATTATTGGTCAAGTTATTACATTATTGGGTTTTATTACATTTTCAATCAAGATAAGTGCAAATTTTATTACATTTTCAGGCGTTATTACATTTTCAGGAAATTATTACATTATTGGGTGCTACAACAGTTACTAACTTTTTGTTACTTTGTTTTGTTTGTTTCGAGTTTTATATTTTTAAGGGATTATTTTCATGTTTTATATTCATAAATCTTGTGTAGTCGTGAATAGGTTGTCAGCTATTTTTACCACCTCTCCACGCTGTACTGATCCATCAGAAATTACATCTTACAGACGTGTCAGCAGATGAGTCAGTCAACTGCTCATTCATGTCTGTATTCTGATTGAGTCAACAAAAAACTGTACAAACTGTTTACTATGGTGATTGAGAAGTGTGTGTTGCATGCAGGCTGCTGTCAGTCTGTCTGTGTCTTCAAGATTGTTCATGTGTAAATGTGTGTGTGTGTGTGTGCACATACAACAGCATCCAAGCAACTCCAAGATAGACTTTTCTTCCATTAAAAAAAAAAAATGCTTTAGAGCACAGCAAGGGGATTCAGAGTATTCAAAGTATTCAAGACTTTGACTGTAAAAATGCTCCATACAGCACTTTCCATGTGCCTGAACTGAACGAAGCTCCGTGTTTAAAAATAACTCAAATCCGACAGATATGCGAGAAGACAGAAAGTAATAGTTGAGTCAGAGAGAGAGATAGATAGAGAAATAGAAAGTTGAGAGATGGAGAATTTGATGAGGTAAAAGCAAGTGAAGTGGGGGGACAAGAGAAAGAAATGGAAAGAAAGCTGGAGAGCAGCAAATGACGGATGAGGGGATGGGGAGATAGTTAGGTGGGGGGTGAGGAGAGGTAATGAGAGGAGAGAGAGGGATGATAATGGACAACAGAGAAGATTAGATGTGGGGTAGAGTGAGAGAGAAGGAGGTAGAGAGGGAGAAAAGGTGTAATGATGCACTCCAGCAGGTTTGGAGTAGAGTCTGGTTTGGGCCACAGAGGCTTCACCCCTTCAGGCTGGTCTGGGTTCTGACTTTGACATTTTGTCTAAATTTGAGTTCAGGTCATGCTGGGTGCAAATTGTCAGGCCAAAGTAAAGCTCTACCGCAGAGGTTGTGGCAAATGGATAGAATAAATCAGAAAGATAGAGACGAGTGGAGAAAGGCTTAGAGAAATGAGAGAGAGGGATGAAGTGGCAGTTGGAGGAAGGGGGAGATACATGTGGAGAGATTAAGATGGAGGAAGGAGGTAGAGATGAAGGAAAGAAAACAAGAGGATGGTGAAACAGAAATGGAGATCTGCATATTCAATTAGACTTGAATTAAGCACAACATTGTCATGGTTAATATTTTGCCAAAAACAAATCCATAAGAATACGTCCGTAAAACTACATCTTGATATTGTGCTCTGCTGTGGCGAGCTAGCTAGCTAATGGCTACAGCTATTTAGATGTGATGGGATAGTTAGGCTAGCAAGCTAACATTACTTAGCCTACCAGAGCTAAAGCTAGCAGCTAAAGTGTTTTACACTACCTCCAGTAACGTTACACACCAGAACAGACAGACAGTTGTTTATTGTTTATTTGGATCCTCATTAGTTGTTACCAAGGCAACAACTCCTCCTGGGGTCCACGTTAAAAACATATACACTCACTGGCCACTTTATTAGGTACACCTGCTCGTTAACACAAACCAGCCTGCTCCTCCAAACAGTGAATCAGGTGGCAGCATGTCATGGTTCTGCCATGTCCTGCCTTTGTGTTTGTATTTTCCTTGTTTCTGTGTTTCCTGTCTGCCCTTGTGTCTCCGCCTCCTGGTCTATCTCTCTCTTCACCTGTTCCCCCCTCCTGCTCCCACACACCTGTACCTCATCACTAATCACCCATCCCCACACTATATCTACCCCGGTTCACCATCCACTCCTTGTCAGTTCGTCTGTTTTGTCTACCTGCTTTGTTCCTCCTCCGTTCCTGTTTCCCAGTGTTCCTGTCCTCCTGTTATCCTGCCTTTTCACCAGTTTCTACGTCTTGCCTTGTTTCCGGCCAGGTTGGTTTTTATATTCCTTTGTTCCCCTTTTGCCTGTTGCCAGCCTGTGCCTTTTATGTTTTTTGGAACTCCTGCTTTTTGTATTTTTTTTTGCGTTAGTTTCTCATTAAAACTCTTTAACTTGGTAAAGCCTCTGCCTGCCTGTCTGCATCTGGGTCCTCACCTTTACCCTTGTGACAGCAGCAGCTCAGTATATAAAGCATGCAGACATGATGAAGAGGGTTACTTTTTTGACTTTGAGTCTGACTGTTGGTTCAGCAGCTCAGAAACATTTTCACACCACAGTCTGTAGAGAAAAGAGAGATTAAAAAAAAAAAAAGCTTGTTAATGAGAGAGGTCAGAGGTCAAAGGAGAAGGGACAGACTGGTTCAAGCTAAGAGAAAGAAACAGTCTTTATACCAGCGGTGTGGAGAAGGGCATCTGAACACACAAGTCGTTGGCTCTTATGATAAACAGGCAACAGCAACAGATGAACCAGCCGGCACTAGATCGGTGTACCTAATAAAGTGGCCGGTGTGTGTATGTATACACATGCTCTCACATTATACAAATGCAGCAGTATGATGTGCATATACTATGGAGGCAGAGCATGCTTAAGCTGCAAAGTTGTGTTACTGTTTGCATGTACCAGGCCTAAAAGTTATTATTTCATGAATGGGTATCATTGTGATAAATACTCCATGAGCACAGTCTTTGACACAGCTGAATAAGTCAATAGCATTTTTATGCAAGTGCAGAGGTGTAGAGGAGGGTTAAAGAGAGATGAAGTGATCTTTGGGGTGGCATGAGATGTGAGAGAGACGGAGAGAGAGAGAGAGAGAGTGAGGGAGAGAATAGGAGGAGGGGGAGGCAGGGAGAAACAATTTGAAATAGGGAGACAGTGTTAAGAGAAGAGGGGAAAGAGAGACGACGATGCAGATGGGAGAGACAGACACAATGAAGCAGAGAGGCAGAAAAAGATGGGGAGCTACAGATGGAGACAGACAAAGAGAAAGAGAGACAAGAGATAAACAGAGACAGAGAAAGAGGGTGGCAACAGGTGGAGACCAACAGAGTGAGAAATAGAGACAGGAGAGTTTCGAGTGGATAAAATCTAAAATAGGGCAACAGACAGTGAAAGAGAAAGAGGCAGGAGAACCTTTCCAAGAATATAGAGACATAAGCAACGTTCACACCACAGGCTTTCATGCTCAATTCTGAATTGCTGCTCATATTTGATTTTTTTTTTTTTTTGGATGACTGTTCATATCTATTCTGGGATGTAAACCCATATCCTTTACCAATATGAACCGACAGCGAGGTGGAAAAGACATGACAGAGTAACGACAACAAAAAGACGTTGCGTCCGTTTTTGTTTCCTACGCTCCTCCAAAATGACGACAAAATGATGTCAGATTTACTTTATGGTACACAAATTACAGGGTAATAACTGTGCAATTACAGAGAAATTATCAGAAAGTAACTGGTAATTTCTGATAATAACAGGTAACTATTTTCGCCAAGGTTCGTGCTATTATTACTTCTTCGTGAGTCCGATCCGGATCCGCTCTAAAATTTAAGGGGTTCTTCCTTGGCCCATGCTACACCCTTCCACGAAGTTTCATGAAAATCGGGCCAGTAGTTTTTCCATAATCCTGCTAACAGACAAACAAACAAATGGCACTGAAAACATAACCTCCTTGGCAGAAGTAATTCTAATGTGTATAATGTATAATTTCTTGATTAATTATTAGCATGATAACAGCACTACATGAATGCAGCAAGTTGTGCCAATCATTACCCCTTTTTTTTTTTAGCGTTGTCATGGCAACTGTGGAATATTGGTGATATCATATGTCTTCATATGGCTTGCATGTGAAATCAATAACAGTTAAGAGCCAGTTCTAAGTAAAGTAGGAAGATCATCATAGATGTAATAAATTATTCCACACAACGCTTAAAAAATTCCAATTTGAGCATTCAGATACAAGTTGCCTGTAGATCACATGCCTCAAGATACTACATATCCATGTGGTTATGTGGTCTATGTCAGTGGTTCTCAATGTGGGGTCCGGGGACCACCAGGGGTCCTTGAGGGAGTTCCAGGGGGTCCCCAGCAAACTGATGAATTGTTAAACTTCACCATTATTTAATTGACAAGAAGTCAAACCAATTAGAGAATGTAGAAGAATGACTGTTTTGATCATAGTTTCTCTGTTACCTCTCTACCTACAATACAGACAGTCATGGAATTCTGGACAAATTTTCAGATTTGGGTCTGAGACACAAAATGTCATCAAATGGGGGTCCGTGGCCCCAATGTGGACTAAATTAGGGGTCCTTGATATGAAAAAGGTTGAGAATCACTGGTCTATGTGATCTGAATTGAAAAAAATGCAACTCTATGCAGCTCGATCACACTGATTAGACCTGTGTCACGTGAGGGGAAAAGTCTGAGTGTGCAGTGTGAACGTAGCCACAGATATAGAGGGTATAGAAGTGAAGTGGGGAGTATCCCACATCAGTGTGAACTGACTTCTGGCCTGGAAGAACCTGCACGTGTACATGAACAACAAAAATCGTCATATTTGCAAGACAATCCATCATGGAAATGAATGAAATAGCAGCACAAGCGTTCATCTCAAGGATTATTTGCTGTGGAGGTTGGATGACAGTTCGTCAGCTGTTGAGGACGAGGGTGAAAAGGCCTTAGCAGCTCCCATTCCTGTTGCTATCTGTGATTTTTTTTTAAGTGAGCTGCTGCCGATACCGAGAGATGACGACGCATGAATTCTGATCAGAATCCAATTTGAAAAGATCTGATTTGAATGTTCACACTGCTCAGAAAAAATGAAATCTGTGTCACATGTGAGAAAAAAAAAAAATTGGGGATTTGGGCCACCGAGAGGGTACAGATGGAGACAGAGAGACAGAGAGAGGCTCAGGCAGAGAAAGAGAGAGAGAGGAGAGGCAGAGAAACAGAGGGAGAGGTCCAGGCTGGATCACAGACAGAAAGGGAGGAGAGGAGAGGAGGGAGTCACAGGGAGAACAGGGAGTCTTCTGGCTGAAATCACTCCTGTCTCTGATTGCCACCATGGAGGATCCTGACAGACGATTACAGGCTCAGCGTGGGGCTCCTCACTCTCTGATGGCACTGATGAACAAGCTGTCAGATGGCTGTCAGCCTCGAGAACACTCTGTCTATTGGACTGTCAAGTGGAAAGCTGCACTAGGCCAGGCCGCTATGCGACTATCCACTCTTATCAGCCTATATCACAAGGTGGGGGCCGCGATAAAGAAGAGCGTCCCGTCGCCACTAATTGAGGCGCGGTGGATTCGACCTATTCGCACAGATTAAATTCTTTTGTTGGGTATGGACACTGGCAGGAAATCTTCCCTGCCAACAGCAAGTGGCAAATAAAATTAAAAAAAATTAAGAGCTGAATAAAAAACTCCTAAACGGCAACAAGCGAGCGCTCCGTCCAGAGAAAGCTGGACTGTCCAGCGTTAGATCTTTTCCGCTTTCGTCTCTTTGGTTTCCTATAAAGCACAACATGAGCGTGCTGTGAGCAAGTTACTGATGTCACATTACAGGAATTCTGGGTATTGAAGTTCAAACGGTTTTCAAACACTTACCTCCTGCTGCCATTTGGAGCTGTTACCTGTTGTAGCTTTAATGTAGTAATCGTCAAGATCCATGTTATTTTTAATTTAGTCTCCATCTTTGTCCCTCAGCCTCATCACTGTGGTGTTTCTGCACTGCACGTCCCACAGACCACCTGTCAATCAAACAGTGTGGGCGGAGCTTGGCTTTTCTGTTGCTGCAGTTTTGAGTTTCTCTTCTCTTTGTCTGTTCAGCCATGGTGGCTATCGCTGCTCATGCTAACTACCCAGTTCTTCTTCTTCTTCTTCTGTTTATTCCAAACAAACTATGAAAAACAGACAGTGGAAAAGCTTTCATGAACTTGGTTGGATCACTTGATCACTGCTGAGCAATCTGCAACTGAGATTTGCAAAACAGACATTTATTGTGATGGGTTTTGTGGGAAAGAGCATTCATGCCCCCTGTTCAGCTGATGCCCTCTGACAGTAGGCAGCCATGATGTCATCCTGGTTAAGTGGATATGCAGTCACAACGTTAGCGAGTCTAACATTTAACTTGATTATCTGAGCACAGTATGGGGTAAATGTCTCAGTGTTTGCAGTCAGAGGATCTGGGCGGCAAGTCGACAATAATATCCCGTGAATTTACAGCTAATTCAGTCCACCACCGGCTCTCTTTGTCGCTCTCACACAATGCCGATCACAGCCGGCCCATCCGGCCTTCCCTCTCGTTTTTCCAGCTTATTTCCTTCCCACTGCTTCCTTGATACCTTCATCAGCCGCTAAACAAATACAGCCTTAATGGGTTCGGCAGATGGTGCGGCTGATGCCTCTGTCTCAGCACGGTGAATCTCAATCTCAAGTGAATTGCAGGGATGGAAGGAGCTGCTGACCTGTTGTCACATCTTTTTTCCTCTGCTGTATGTGTGGAAGCTGCAGTGTCTCTGGTTAGGTACAGTGAGCAGATGCATCCCACTGCATGACGCCACACTGCCTTAAAGCTCTGTTGAACTTTGCTAGTAGCTTGGGGTTGTGTAGCTTCCTGGCCGTAACCCCAAAATCTGTGATTCTATTTTATCTGTTGCTCCTTTTTTCTCTCTCTCCATTCACTGCCATTGTATGGAGGAACAGGTCAGAAAATCACACTTCTAGCACATAAACAAACACAAAAAAAGCAGATTCTTGACAATACATAGGAAACTAGTGCTATGGCTCATGTGTGGCCGAGTGAATCGCTTTCTTTATCCTTTCAGTTTGAACAAGTGTATCACCAAAATTGGCATATATTTCCTCCGACTAGATTTTACTCTTAAAAACAATTCAGCAACATGACTAGTTTTTTTTTATATATTGTCAGAATCTGTCTTGTTTGCCTTTATTTATGTGCTAGAAGTGTGATTTTCAGACTGTTCCTCCACACAATGGCAGTGAACGGAGAGAGAAAAAAATAACACAATTCTCCAGTCTCCTCTACCAGATAAACAGATAACAATGTTCTCTTTTCTAAAAAAGTAACTCAATAAATTTTTACGACTCCTGGACACTCACTACAACTCCTCTATAGCTGCAACCATATTATACGCCATTCTACATGAATGCACACAGTGATTGGATATTGAATGTATATAAGTAGAGTTGTCTACTGTATATTGTAAGTCTTGCACTACCATTGTGCACTATGTCAGGTCCTGTTGTCCCTGTTCCATGTGTGTGTATCTCAATCACCGAGACAAATTCCTGTACATTTTTTGTACATGGCAGAATTCATAAATGTGTTATGAATGAAGCCATTCATGAACACACTATGCAGAGCGCTTAAAAAGGAAGTGCCATCGCCATTGTGTTTAACTTAAAAAGTGTTACACAATGGGTATTTTCAGCCAAGCAACTGGTTCAAGACATGTTCCAACCACACTGATAATTCCCATAAAGCCAATGTACTGTGGCTTACTGTATGCATTCACTGCTTTCAGGAAAACCTTTAAGACGGCACACGTTTTGTAACCATGACATAAAAGCCATAATAAGATGGTCAGTATGGGGACGTGATGTCAGTGCTGTGAAGAATGCCCTCCCTGGTATTTCTGCTGTATGTTGACTCCGCTTTGTTGAATACTCTATTCTGATTGGCCAGTGGACGCACTCTGATGTCTGTTATCTCCGAATACCAGACCGCTGTGTCACATCTGTTCATATCACTCCGCAGTCAAGAAGTCTGACACACACTTGGCAAACCGAGGTCAGAAACAACAAAGATTTTTCTAATATAACTTTTCATTGTTAGTTAGAGTCTGAATGGCAACCTTCCCGGATTTGTTTACATTGCCATGGTAACAGTGCTGCTGCAGTGTAGCAATGCTAGCTACAGACGTTGTTATGGCTACAGTCCTGCTGGACTATTTTTTTGGCAGACGCTCGTAAATTACTTTAACTTGTAATAAAATCATTAAATGAATAGTTTGTGTCAAATGATTAATATCTTTGGTAAAAAGTCACGTAGAAAGCATGATGGTCATTATTGCAGTATAAGCCCCCTAAGGGCGATCAATTACTATTTTGCAATATTGACCGGCTCCCTGTACATTATCCTGCATGTTTATGTATCCTGTATGTTTATTTATAAGCGGCTCATGACATTATACATTACATTTTACATTTTAGGCATTGCGATTTAGCTAATGTCCTTCTCAATTTGAAGGTTGGAGTTCAGTGGCTGCTGATGGACTCACACTGGTTTCTATGGGAATCGACACGGTAACCCTAAAGTGTTCGCTCATTGTGAAAACGGTCAAGATAAGAGCTTCAGTTACATTACACAAAGACATTTGTTTCAGGCACAGCACAGCTATGTCAGCCTTCTGCGTAAGTCCTACCTGGCATTTCCGAAAGGTGTAAAATAAAAAATAAAAAATGTAGGAATAAATCTCTTCTCCTCTGGGACAACACCAGGAGTTAAAGTGTTCCTTCTGTTCAGGCAGGGAGTGTGAGTCGCGGCCTGAGAGACGCTCCCTTTTCTGTTTTGCGAACATCAGTCAGTCTGGCGGCGGTTAATTAAACCTGACACCTTCTGAGACACGAAGAGAGAAAAAAGGAGGAAAAGAGAGAAGGAGGGAGGGAGGGAGGGATGAGGGTAAGGGTGTGTGTGCAACATGATCTCATAAAAAACTAGCTCTGAAACACAGATTTATGTGTTGTGGACACGAAAATTGCGTTTCGGCAGCAACAGCATGAATTGGACACGGCATTTTCTGCTGAAGGTTAAGTTTAGGCAACTAAAACAACTTTGTTTAAGGGAAAGGGAAAGGCTTTGGTCATGGTTCAATAGGAAAAAAAAAAAAACTATCAATGTGACTTACTGTTTATAGTCTATAGCCTCCTTTATGTAACCGTTTCACGCTTGAAACACAAAATTTTAACACTTCACATGCCACCAACACATAATTTGGTGTCAACAAGTTGTGTTCGTTTCACCTACTTGTGTCAGGTTTTATGTGTGTGTGTGTCTAAGGGGGAGAGAAGGAGAGAGTAAAAGAGAAGAAAAGAGGGCAGCGGTAAGAAAGAGAGGGAAGGAAACAAAAAAAAAAAGCGTGAGCCAGAAATGGTATTGATCGCACCTCGGCGGCTCCTCGGCCCGCTCCTCCCACGCTACCTGCTTCTGTCTCTGTAACAGGAAAAAAGGAAATATTTCAAGTCAAACAGAAAGTGTTTTAAATTGAGCTTCTATTCTTTTATTTATCAAAGTCAAGTGATGCAGGCTCACATCCAACCCTCCTGATGCCTGCAGGGCCGTACTCCACTACACACAAGCCATAGGTTGCTATTGTATATACTGTTTATGTGTGTGTGTGTGTGTGTGTGTGTGTGTGTGTGTGTGTGTGTGTGTGTGTGTGTTTGTCACTGCATCTGATTGTCTTTGTATGTCAGAGTTTCTGCACTTTCTGCGCAAATAGTTCAAAGTCACCTCTTTCTCTCTGTCACACACACACACACACACACACACACACACACTCACACATACACACACACACACAAAACCAGCTGAGACGCTCGTCTGCATGATACCATATTAAGCCGAGATATGAACTATCAGGCACAGGGAGATATGAATAAAATGAATTCATGAATAACAAATATTTCATGCTTATTCTTTTTTCTTTGCTTTTATTTTCCCTGGTGTTTTACTCATGAAAGCCGAGGAAAGTGAGATTCGCTCCAGCCGGCTAATCTGAGAATGATAATCAGATAGCTGCGGAAATGACTGTCTGATTGGTTTGATATTCAACTTTAATCGCAGAGAATGCCGAACTCATTATTTATTCTTTCCTTTGTAGTTACGGCCTCAGAAATATTGAACTTTGGGAGCTCTGTAATTAACGAATTGCCATAATGTGTTTCTGGATTGTATGTCTGTGTGTGTGTGTGTGAGAGAGAGGGAGAGAGAGAAAAAGAGAGAGAGAGAGAATCAAAGAGAAAGACCAACAGATGATATCATGAAGTGTTTTGCCTCCAAATGTCACCTCCTCTTTTGTGTGCGATTAAAAGAGACAGTGAGAGAGATTAAAGAGAGAGAGTAACAGATATTTCAAAACATCACACAACATCATCATCATCATCGTCTTTTCAACAGAACTGATCAATAAAACATCAGACCATTGCATCAGTCAGCTGCAGCGGAGCAGTTCTCATAGAGTTTCTGTCATCGCATTCAACATACAGACCGGTCATGTGACATCAGACCATTAGACTGGTCAGTTTCATAAACATATTTTATTTATATTTTGACCAGAGTTCCTTCTTTGCCATTCAAGTTTGCTCATTTGTACTGAGAAACTGTTGTTCTTTGGCTCCGCCCACTGAGGTTTAGAGCAGCTCTGTTTCTGAGGAATGTTTGTAGAAACGTGGCGACTGTGGTTACCGTATTTCCTCTAATAATGGCCGGTAGTCAATTAAAAGCCGGGTCTCCGATAACGGCCGGGGCCGTGGTCAACACGAACAAATAAAGGCCGGCCCCAAATACAGGCCGGGGAAAAAAACAAAGGAAACAAGCGTGAATTTGCCATAGCTGCGACCACGTACTGTGCAGCTATAGGCCGCCAAAGGGTGGGGAAATTTTTGTCAACCGACCAACCGACCAACCGACCGACAGAGCAGCTATAGAGCTGCTGGTCACAGCTAAAAACAACAGTGGATACCGGTAAACTCCTGGTGCCTGGCGGAAGTCTCTGGAGCGTGCCGCCGTCGATTACCGTAATTATCGGTAATGCATCGCAGTAACAAAAAAACGGCTACCTAACGAACCCCAACAGAAGCAGATCAGACAACAAGGAGGCTTTGTACTAAAATATGAGCAAATATACAGTACAGGCCAAAAGTTTGGACACACCTTCTCATTCAATGCGTTTTCTTTATTTTCATGACTATTTACATTGTAGATTCTCACTGAAGGCATCAAAACTATGAATGAACACATGTGGAGTTATGTACTTAACAAAAAAAGGTGAAATAACTGAAAACATGTTTTATATTCTAGTTTCTTCAAAATAGCCACCCTTTGCTCTGATTACTGCTTTGCACACTCTTGGCATTCTCTCGATGAGCTTCAAGAGGTAGTCACCTGAAATGGTTTTCCAACAGTCTTGAAGGAGTTCCCAGAGGTGTTTAGCACTTGTTGGCCCCTTTGCCTTCACTCTGCGGTCCAGCTCACCCCAAACCATCTCGATTGGGTTCAGGTCCGGTGACTGTGGAGGCCAGGTCATCTGCCGCAGCACTCCATCACTCTCCTTCTTGGTCAAATAGCCCTTACACAGCCTGGAGGTGTGTTTGGGGTCATTGTCCTGTTGAAAAATAAATGATCGTCCAACTAAACGCAAACCGGATGGGATGGCATGTCGCTGCAGGATGCTGTGGTAGCCATGCTGGTTCAGTGTGCCTTCAATTTTGAATAAATCCCCAACAGTGTCACCAGCAAAACACCCCCACACCATCACACCTCCTCCTCCATGCTTCACAGTGGGAACCAGGCATGTGGAATCCATCCGTTCACCTTTTCTGCGTCTCACAAAGACACGGCGGTTGGAACCAAAGATCTCAAATTTGGACTCATCAGACCAAAGCACAGATTTCCACTGGTCTAATGTCCATACCTTGTGTTTCTTGGCCCAAACAAATCTCTTCTGCTTGTTGCCTCTCCTTAGCAGTGGTTTCCTAGCAGCTATTTGACCATGAAGGCCTGATTCACGCAGTCTCCTCTTAACAGTTGTTCTAGAGATGGGTCTGCTGCTAGAACTCTGTGTGGCATTCATCTGGTCTCTGATCTGAGCTGCTGTTAACTTGCAATTTCTGAGGCTGGTGACTCAGATGAACTTATCCTCAGAAGCAGAGGTGACTCTTGGTCTTCCTTTCCTGGCTCGGTCCTCATGTGTGCCAGTTTCATTGTAGCGCTTGATGGTTTTTGCGACTCCACTTGGGGACACATTTAAAGTTTTTGCAATTTTCCGGACTGACTGACCTTCATTTCTTAAAGTAATGATGGCCACTCGTTTTTCTTTAGTTAGCTGATTGGTTCTTGCCATAATATGAATTTTAACAGTTGCCCAATAGGGCTGTCGGCTGTGTATTAACCTCACTTCTGCACAACACAACTGATGGTCCCAACCCCATTGATAAAGCAAGAAATTCCACTAATTAATCCTGATAAGGCACACCTGTGAAGTGGAAACCATTTCAGGTGACTACCTCTTGAAGCTCATCGAGAGAATGCCAAGAGTGTGCAAAGCAGTAATCAGAGCAAAGGGTGGCTATTTTGAAGAAACTAGAATATAAAACATGTTTTCAGTTATTTCACCTTTTTTTGTTAAGTACATAACTCCACATGTGTTCATTCATAGTTTTGATGCCTTCAGTGAGAATCTACAATGTAAATAGTCATGAAAATAAAGAAAACGCATTGAATGAGAAGGTGTGTCCAAACTTTTGGCCTGTACTGTACTTATCAAACAGAGGGAATTAGAAATAAAGGCCTGTCTCTAATATAAGCCTGCTTCCAATAAAGGCCTGGTACCCTCTGCAGCTGAGGTAAATAAAGGCCCGGGCCAATATTAGAGGAAATACGGTATTATCGTTTGGCGCGTCTCATAGGAAATCAATGGGCTTCTGGCGGCTGGTTCCAGTACAGGTTTACCGATGGTTTGTGTACATGGTTAATGCCGGCATCATGTGCTGTTAGAGATTTTATAAGTCATTTTACGGTGCCTCTGCCCTGGATTAGTGCTGCTGTGGCCGCAGTTCCGTTCTGGCCGATGTTCCTCTGATCGTAGAAAATGAAAGGACCTCCGGTGACTGTTTCCTCAAATTTGCTTGGGGTGTGATCAGCTGACTGCACAGAGAGTCGTTCCCTACCTTTCATCCTACACATAAAACTCTGTTTTATGTTTTGGAGTGAAAGCATGAAAGAGTTTCATTCCAAATGAAGGAATCCGCCAACTGAAAAAAGTGACTCCTCCATGTACAAAAATGATTGACAGCAGAAAACTTTGACAAATTATTAGACTTTTTCTTTTTTAACAAAAAATATAATACAGATAATAACTTCAGTCATTAGCTGGCAAAATTTGCACAAACTGGGTCATCTACATCTTAGAGTTATCGAATGATTTACTTAAAGTAATAATGCCTTGTCCAACACAGATATACAGTATATAGCGTTTTGGAGTAGACCTCTTCATATTATGAGCCCTTTCCTAATTCTAAATTGTTCACCCTTTCGCACAATCCATTTCAAAATTTTGTCAAGGTTTCAGCTTGACTCGAGTGGATCCAACAGGTGAAATCACTAAAGGATCACGGCTTTCACCTGGATTCATCTGGTCAGTCTATTTAATCAAAATAAATAAAATGCTGCCTGAGGAAGAGCAGTGAGCTCGAAACATATGTGTTGCATATTCTGCATGTTTATAGCCTATATATGTTCTCTGCTCATTATGCACTGTTGTTTATTTATGTGCTTTTGAAGATTTAATACATTTGTCTTCCCATTGTTTTTGTTTTTGATGCAGTCTATTTAATCAAAAGACTGTGTGTCCCTAGAGTTTGTACGCTCGAACAATTCATTCAAATCATTGTTACAGTATGATTGTCTTCCTGTTTTTTTTTTTTTTTTGTTGGCGTGCGCGGCCCTCTGGAGCCTCTAACCCTGGCAGCGATATAGTGTCACTCTCCATTAAAGCTTCACAGAGCCGTCACTGTCTGTGCGGCGCGGGGCGGTCAGCCAGCCGGTCTCCTGATGCATTAGCCGCCGTCCGGGCCATGCAGCGACGCTCATTATGGTTATTAAGGAGTCTGGGTTTTCTGCCATTTTGGTCTCCCGTCCCTCGCAGCTGTGGCCCCGGCTTCAACACAGCGGGCCGGATGAGCCGGACTGACCGTTATCCTCCTTCAACGGTCGTTATTACAGACCGACTCACTTTCCTTCCTGTCTCCTAACATCCATCGAATCATTTATTCTGAGGATGGGACTCAAGAGCAATAACTGCTGTTTGAGTTTGTTGTTTATCTATGGAAGCAGAATAAATAAGGATTCTAGAAACTGACGATGTAATAACTTGTCCCTCTTTATTATTTTTTTATTATGTTACATTTATTATTGACGGACTACTTGTTATTATGTTTCTACGGAGCCCCTCTGGGGGTCACATGGTAGAAATAAAAAACTTGATGTGTAAAAACTGTGCGAACGGATTTGTAAATTGTTTACAAAATTAGTTAAATTGAGTCAAAGAGTTTCACAGCTTGCAAGGCACGTTTCAGTGCCTGATTCTATATATAAAAAAACACCGAAAATGGGTAGAGTAACATATTTCTCTGAAAAATGTGTATGAATTTTGGCTCGAAAAGTTTTTTGTCTGGCAATTTTTTAATGGGCAAAAAAAGAGCCAAAAAGTAAATTTTGGACACTGAGAGAGAGAGAGAGAGAGAGAGAGAGAGAGAGAGAGAGAGAGAGAGAGAGAGAGAGAGACAGACATCCATCAGTTCTAGATCCACTGTGGACCGATGAGGAACCAAACTTTAGAACGGTAAAAAAAACACCTTTAGAACGGAAGAGAATAAATGTTCCTGAGAGGTTTCAATTCACAAGTTGGAGGACTTGGCCTTCACAGCTTTGGCAATTTAACCCGAACCTAAACGTAATCACATTCAGACACCCTGTCCCAAGGAACATCTGTTATAGGTGCTGACTTGTGGGAAAGTGTGTTTACCTGGAGCTTGCCTCTCTTTGTAGGTGCCAACACATCTGCCATCAGAGAGGCAACTTGGCATAAAGATGTTGCAACAGCTATTAATTACAGCAGGGCGTATTATCAGTTTTGGAAGAGAAAGAGACCTGGAGAAAACCGAGCCTGGTTCCAGACTCCTGAACCGCGTCCCGCCCACTCTTCAGGTTTTTGTCGAGTGATTTAGAGTCAATGGCTTGTACTCGCTCGGAGAAACAATCGAGCCAATCGGCGCCTTTGTGGGCGGGACTAAAGGTTGAACCATTTTTCATTGGAGTTTTGGCAGAGCAGATTTGTTGAAATCAACCTCTTAACCAACATATTGTCTTGGATGGATGTAGAGGCTAACTGGCTGCAGCATCAGTGTGACTGAAGTAATATCAGAGCATTTGGATACGTCAGTCACTAGTGATTGGTTCAGATACGTCAGTCACTAGTGATTGGTTCGGGGGAAAATCAACCCCCGCGCACAGAAAACAGCTAACGACGAGGAAATCTCAGCTGAATAATGGAGTGGAAGCAAAATGGCCATTCAGTCTGAATACCAGGCTAGGACAAACCGGGAGAGAAAGAGAAAGAGAAAGAATACAGATAGTAATTACACTTCAGCGGTTCCTTGTCCGTCACCCGACTGAGACAAAAAGACGGAGAGAGAGAGAGA